>NW_008705645.1:48389-50340 GCF_000186865.1 Aureococcus anophagefferens
GCGCAGGTTGTCGCGCGTCGCCCAGGGCGGCGCCTTGGGGTGCACGTCGAGCACCTCGTGGGGCGCCTGCATGGCGTTGATCACGTAGGCGCTCAGCGTCGGCGGCAGGTCGTCGCGCTCGTCGAGCTCCACGGCGTCGTCGCCGCAGCCGCACAAGGCGTCGCCGAGGGCGTCCATGTGTGTTTTGTGTTTACGCTGACATGCACTCCATGCTCTGGAAATTGTGGAAATTCGTCTCCGTCGCCGTCGCTGCGCCTGCGCGGCGAGCCGCTGTCGCCGCCCCAGAGGGCTCCTCCCACGCGAACCCCCAGACGACGGCTCCGGCAACGCGTCGTCGCCGCCCGTCTCGCCCCGCGCGACGTCGTCGGCGCGTCGTCGAGCGACCTTCGCATAGCACGAAGGCGCGAGGCCAGAGACGACGCGCGCCCGCACGCCCGAGCGGAGGTGGTTGTTTTTATTTAAGGTGATCGACGAGCGAGGGATGGCCCGCCCGCGCGCGCGTCGCCGGCCCGTCGGCGCGGCGGCCGTTTCTCCGGCCGCCGCTTAGAAGACGCGGAAGACCTTCTTGACGTTGAGGGACTGGTTGACGGCGGGCTCGTGGGTGAGGACGTTGAAGCGGACCGTCTTCGTGAGGGGCCGGCACTGGCCGACGGTGACGATGTCGCCCTCCTTGACGTTCTCGAAGCAGGGGCTGCAGTGCACCGACATGTTCTTGTGGCGCTTCTCGAAGCGGCGGTACTTGCCGCACCAGTTGAGGTAGTCCCGGCGGATGACGAGCGTGCGCTTCATCTTCGTGGAGATGACCATGCCCTTGAGGATGCGGCCGCGGATCGACACGTTGCCCGTGAAGGGGCACTTCTTGTCGACGTACGAGCCCTCGAGCGCGAGCTTGGGCGTCTTGAAGCCGAGGCCCACGTTGCGCACGTAGCGCATGCCCTTCTTGCTCTTCTTCGCGAGCGCGCGCTTGCGGCCGATGAAGACCGCATCCTGCTTCTGGTACGCCTTCTCCGTCTGCTCGGCCTCGCGGAACGTCCCGGCGGCGGGCATGGTGGCTACTACCTGTGAAGGCGCGGGGTTTTAACGGCGCTGGTCGTGCGGGGGTGCGCGTAAGTGCGCGTGGGTGCGGGCGGCGTCCCGTCCCGCGGCGCGCGCGCCTCTCGTCGTCGTCGGGGCGGCCGCAGAGCGTCGGCGACGGCGCGGCGGACGGAAGGCGTTTTTCGGCGCGTCTTCGCGTCCGCAGCGTCGCTCCGTTGCTCTGCTGCCGGCCCCGACGCTATCGACCACGCGCGGGTCGCGTCTACCCCCTTCGCGGACGCCGGCGGCGCACGACAAGCCTGCGGCGATCGTCGTCGAGATGCAGCTTTGGGCGAGGAGTGCCGGCCGGCTCGCTCACGCCTCGCCGCTAGGACTGAGGATAGGGTCTATTGCTCCTCCCATGATCGAGAGTGCTTCGACGACGGTGCCGGGCGCCATCCGCGCCGCTGTCTGACAACGCTGCAGCATCACCTGATAGCCCCTGACATAGTCCATCAATCCCCAACAACCGAGTTCCCAGCCCTCCATCGCCGCGCGGCACCAACGATCGCCGAACCGCCTCACATGTTCTCCAAGTTCACGGAGAAGGCGTCGTCCTACGCGTCGACGGCGGCGGCGGCGGCGAACGCGACCTACGAGACGGGCAAGCAGGGCCTGAGCTCCGTGCCCTGCGACCGCTGCGGCGTGCCGCACAACGCGCTGCTCCGCCTGTCGACGTGCCCGGTCTGCGGCGGCCGCGTCTGCAAGGGCTGCAGCGCGCAGCTCGTCGTGCCCGACGCGTGCGCCAAGTCCGGCGCGGGCTCGAGCGGCGAGGTGAGCGTCTGCGCGCGCGAGTGCGGCCCGCGCTGCGGCGAGGCGAACGCGGCCGCGTTCCGGCGGGCGTTGGCCGCGAGCCACGCGGCGAACGTGACCGCCT
>NW_008705646.1:0-922 GCF_000186865.1 Aureococcus anophagefferens
GAGGTCCAGAGACCCCGTCCGCTCGCTCCCGCGCCACCGCGGCACGAACGCGTCGAAGGGCAGCGTCGCGACGCCGACGCCGTCCGCGTCGACCGACGGCGACAGCGCGAAGACGGCGCGGTGGTCGATCCAGCTGCCGCCCGTGTCGCCCTCGCCGCCGAGCCGCAGCTCGAGCGCCAGCGGCGGCGCCGACGCGTCGAGCGCCGCGTACGTCACCGCGACGCCCGCGTAGGACGACACGTCCACGGGCTCGGCGACGTTGCGCCAGGCCAGCAGCCCGCGAAACCGCCGCCGTCCGTGTTGAGGTAGCCCGTCGCGCGCATGCCGTCGTCGAAGCTGACGGCGATGCTGCTCTTGCCGCCCATGACTCCATCGACAGACGTGCCCCAGGCCGAGGACCAGCCCGCGTCGCCGCCGTCGAGGACGAGCTTTGCTGTAGATGCGGCGGGAAGTAGGAGAGCGGTTATGGCCAAGGATTGGCGCATTGCGCGGACCATACCCAGCAATTAGTCACCTCGTGATGCACGGCGCGAGCACGGAAAGTCAACGATTTTACGCGTCGCTCGAGCGCGTCGAATGACTCGCGTGACAATTTGAGGACTGCGTCTCGTGCTGTTGTGCGTGCTAGGCGTCTCTGCTGTCCGCGAATTCCTCTTTAGTTTTCTAAAATTTTTTTTCTTCTCTTCACGAGTTTATACTTTTCCTTTTCCGCATCCCTCCCAGTTGCGACATTGTGGCCGAGTGGTTAAGGCGATAGACTCGAAATCTATTCCCGTTAGGGTCGCAGGTTCGAGTCCTGTCAATGTCGATTTCTTTTTTTGCTCGTTTCGCCCCACATCTNTTTTTAACCCCCTGTATGCGTCCACATACCTCCCTGTGCGCAAAATAGTCACGCCCGTCACTGATCTAGCACCTAGCATCT
>NW_008705646.1:1742-4018 GCF_000186865.1 Aureococcus anophagefferens
ACCGCGGCGCTGGGAAAACGCGCATCTTCCACGCGTCGCTCAGCTGGCGCGTCTGCGACGTGTAGAGGCCCTCGACGTACCAGCGCCCGTAGCTCAGCGCGGAGGCGTACCTACGAGGGCCCGGTGCGAGGCCGCGAGAACGGGACCGCGCGCGCCGGGGCGCGCTGCGCCGCCGGCCCCATGTTGTCGATCTGGCTCAGCTTCGGCGAGATGCCGCAGAAGAGCACGAAGACGAGGACGAGCATGACCATGCTCAGCTGCGACGCCATGGGGTCCTGGGCGATGCTCAGCGCGTACGCGAAGCCCGACACCGCGAACCTGCGTGGAATTCAAATCTTCAACACGACTTCAATGTGAGCGTATGCGACCGTTTCGACGCAAGCTCTTCGGCTGTGCTTCGAGAACTCGACGAGAGCAATCGATTCGTCCAAAAATCAGCCGAATCGACTTCGATGTGACCGAGCTAGAGAATTCTGAAGTTTGGTGGGGACCCCCCAAACCAGTGGTTGAATTCCACACAGCCGCGAACATGGCGGAGAACGTCAGCGCGAAGAGCTCCTCGATGGGCGCCAGCGGCGACGCCAGGGGCACCTACCGCGACACTCTGTCGCACACCAAAAAATAAAACGACGACGCCGAAGCCGCGCGAAGGTCGCGAGGGTGAGCGTCGCGAAGACGGCGAGCCGCGGCACCTCGACGGCGTTCTTCGCCAAAAAATACGCGAAGCGGTCGAGCTCCATGCCCGAGCCCGGCGCCGCCTCGCGCCAGAAGACGGCGCGGTCGCTGCCGAAGACGCGGAGCGACGCGAGGGACGCCGTGAGGCCCACGCCGAGGTTCAGCATGAAGAAGAGCGTCTGCGCGTCCTTGAACCTGGGCGGCAAAAGGGTGATTCAACGTCGCTTCAACGTGAGTGTTCCGCGCGCGCGCGTTCCGGAAACAGCATCCACGCTTCGAGACCGTTCCGAGAGATGATCGCTCGTCCAAAAATCAGCCGAAACGAGTGGAAAACGGCCGAGATCGGAGCCTTTGAAGTTGGGAATTTCGCTCTCTTTTGCCGCCCTGCCTTGAACTCGAAGTCCTCGTAGAGGAGGCCGAAGAACGCGCCGCAGGCGAGCTGGATGCAGCAGTCGACGGCGAACTGGTGGCGGTCGCGCGCCAGCAGCAGGCACGTCCGCCGGAAGAAGATGTTGAACTGCGAGAGCTTCGTGGCCATCTTCCGGACCTGCCGCTGCCGCTTCCGCGACGCGCGGCCGAGCTTCCGGTGCGCGCGGCCTGCGTGGATGTTACATCATCAACCCGAATGCAATGGGTGAGAACTCGACGAGAGGCAACGAGTCGTCCAAACATCGGCCGCGTCGACCTCGATGCGAAGTTTCGCTGGACGCGGCGCGCGACGGCTCGACCGCGACAGGCGCCCCGCGGGCTCCAGCCGCCCCGGCGTCGTCGGGTGCGGCGCGTCCTCGAGCGTGTCGCGGGACTCGCCCGCGTGGCGCTCCCAGAGCTCCGCGAGCGCCGCCGCGTGCTGCCGCGCGCCCTTGCGGCTGTCCTGGACGCCCGCGACGTCCGCCAGCGCGCCGGCGAAGGGCGACGCGCCGTCGCGGACCGCGGCCTTGCCCGCGATGACGTCCATGAAGAAGTCCGCCGGGTTCTCGAAGGCCGGCATGGAGAAGCCCGACGCCTCGAAGTAGGGGAGCGCGCCCTCGGACGGCCCGCAGTACGCGGTGCGCCCGCCGCGGCACAGGAGCAGCACGTCGTGGAACATGCGGAAGATGAAGAAGGACGGCTGGTGGAGCACGACGACGACGTTGACCTTCCGCCCGCTCAGGACCCGCAGCGACTGGACGAGCTCGAAGGACGTCGTGCTGTCTAACCCGCTCGTCGGCTCGTCGAGGAAGAGCAGGCTCGGGTCGCTGACGATCTCCATGGCCACGTTGACGCGCTTCCGCTGGCCGCCGGAGATGCCGCGCTTCTCCGCGTCGCCGATGACGGACCCCTCGATGTGCTCGAGCCCGAGCACCTCGAGCGTCCGCTCGACGACCTTGCGCACGTCCCACGCCGTGTAGTGCCGCGGCAGGCGCAGCGCGCCGTAGAACTCGACGTTCTCGCCCACCGTCAGGTTCGTGTGCATCGTGTCCTCCTGGGGCACGAACCCGACGAAGGGGCCGAAGCCCTTGACGCTCTCGGGCACGCCGTTGATGGCGACGACGCCCGTCGTCACGCCGTAGGACGCGCGGCCGCTGAGCACGTTGAGCATCGTCGTCTTCCCCGCGCCCGAC
>NW_008705646.1:8142-9797 GCF_000186865.1 Aureococcus anophagefferens
GGGATCGAAGGGAGGGAGGACCAAAGGGAAGGGCTAGGGTAGTGGAGCGAGGAGCACGATCGGGAGGATCGGCCTAGTGCCCCATACCACGCCTAAGCCAGCGGCCATGTGACCCAGCGCAGCTCCTCCGAAGAGGCCGTCGCCGGCGCCACATCGCCACCCACGTCACCGAGAAAGCGCATCTCGTCGCCGTCGTCTCCGCTACTGCCGCCGTCGTCGAGCGATTTTGCTTAGCCGCGGCGCAGGGAGGAACCGAAGGGAGGGAGGATCAAAGGGAAGGGCTAGGGTAGTGGAGCGGGGAGCGGGAGCACGATCGGGATTTTGCTTAGCCGCG
This sequence comes from Aureococcus anophagefferens, assembly GCF_000186865.1. Taxonomy (NCBI): domain Eukaryota; class Pelagophyceae; order Pelagomonadales; family Pelagomonadaceae; genus Aureococcus; species Aureococcus anophagefferens. Next base: position 8,477 of record NW_008705646.1, read on the forward strand.
GCGCAGGGAAGGACCGAAGGGGGAGAGAACATCGGGATTTTGCCTGTTGCGAGTGCGAGTGAGTGTAAGACGAGTGAGGCGACGAGCGTGGAAGAGATCATGGACCCGGAACTGATCAAGAAGAAGCGAGAGTACGAGGCGCGAAAAACTCGTACAAAGCTGGCGCTCAACATATGCACGATTTGCGGGAAGAAGGATGCCCGGCCCTGTAAAGGGTGCGGCACGACGGCCTACTGTTCGACGGACTGCCAACGCATCGACTGGCGCGACCGGGGCCACCGGAAGGTATGCAAGAAGATCCAGGCCGCGGCGGCGGCGCGGGCCGAGGCGCCGACGCCCCCGCCGTCGCCGCCGCGGGACGTGTTCTACGGCCCCGCGCCGCGGTCGCACGCCGACGAGGTCCGCGCGCGCATCGCGGCGGAGCACGAAGCTGCTCGTGCCCTGCGGGAGGCGAACCCGGAGCCCGAGCCGCTGTCGGCGCGGTACGGGTCACGGTGCCCGATCTGTCTCGAGGAGTGGGACGTGAATGACTCGGGCGTGTTTCGCGTCTGTTGCTGCCGAAAGGTCTGCCGATCGTGCGAGCGCAAGATCGGCTTCGACGCGTGTCCCCTCTGTCGCATACCGTGCGCAAAGACCCACGCGGAACGCCTCGCGCGCCTTCGCCGCCACGTGGAGAACGAAGTGCCGGAAGCGATTACGTGTTTGGGAGATGCGTACCGCCGCGGTCGCTACGGTCTCGTGAAATCCGAAAAGAAAGCCGCGAAGATTTACCGGCGCGCCGTGGAGCTCGGCAACGTGGACGCGATGATACACCTTGGATTATTGTACGAGAACGGAAGTGGCGTCAAGCTGGACAAGAAGAAGGCGATGAAACTGTATCGCGCGGCCGCAGACCGAGGCGACGCGGTCGCGCAATTCGATTTAGGGGTTTTACTTGAATCTGAGAAGAAATTTGAAGAATCTATCCGGTACTACGCGCTCTCGGCGGATCAAGGCGATACCGATGCGGAGTATTGCCTTGGCCTTTGTTACAGGGACGGACGAGGCACCAGGGCCACACAAGGGCGAGGGGCCGACCCGAGAACCCGCGAAACCCTCGGGAGGGTAAGGGTGAGGGGCCGCCAAATTCCCAGAACCCTTGGCTCGGGTACGGGTGCGGGTACCGACGAAAAGCCACGGGTGCGAGGGACGCCCCTTACCCTCGAGGGTGTCCCGCGCCTGGCCGACCTCCTGATTTCCGTTCGAGGGCGTGTAATGCAGCTGCCAGGTTGTCGGGTCGATCCAAAAGCAGCTTAATTTGCGCGTCCGAATCCAAATTCGG
>NW_008705646.1:11226-12128 GCF_000186865.1 Aureococcus anophagefferens
CGCGGCTCCATGGCGTACCTCAAGAAGGCCATGGGCGACGCCATGCGCGGCGGCCAGAAGCCGCCGACGCCGAGCAAGGAGGCGCCGCCCGCCGAGAAGGCCTCCTAGCTACCGCCCGGCCCACGAAAGACCGAAACCTCGACCGCATCCGCCCTCGGACCGCCCGCCCCGCCGCGCCGCGCGGGGCCGGCGCAGGGCGCGCGCCGCCGCCTTTTTTCTCGCACCGAGACGCGGCCGCGCCCTACATCATCGCAGAGCCACCTTTATCGCGGGGGAGGTGGGGTTGGTGGGCGGTCCGGGACCTCGCGAGGCGGCGCGGCCGACGGCGTCAGAGGCGTCCACGGCGGCGGCAGCGGCGGCAACCGAGGCGAGCTCGCCTGTCTGCGGCAGCAGTGCCCGAGGCGGCAGTGAGGCGCGCGCGGCGGCCGCGGACGAACTCCCAGCGTTTACACGTAAAACACCGCGCGCGCCGTCGCTCCGCCGGCGGCGCGCGACGACGCACCGGCGCGCGCGATGCCCGACGCCGTGGCCGAGTGCCTCTTCGAGATGCTCCTGACCGAGGCCGTGAAGCTCGACTTCCCCGGCGAGGGCCCCATCATCGGCCCCAGCGGCGAGACGGCGAGCTCGCGGCCCGAGCTCCACGGCTACGAGGTCGGCTACCGCTTCGTGGAGCGCATCGCGCAGGCGCGCGCGCTCGCCGCGGACCACCTCGAGGCGATCAAGTTCATCTGCAAGGACGTCTGGAACGAGATCTTCGGCAAGCAGATCGACAAGCTCCAGACGAACCACCGGGGCGTCTTCGTCCTCAAGGACTACACCTTCCGCTGGCTCGCGCGCGTGAGCTCCGACGACGCCGAGGCCATGAAACGCGTCACCGCGAACATCCTCCAGTTCCCCTGCGG
>NW_008705646.1:12178-13540 GCF_000186865.1 Aureococcus anophagefferens
GCTTCGACGACGACCGCACGGACGACGTGTCGTCGCTGACCGGCAAGCAGCTCGCGGAGCTCGCGAGCTGGGTCAACGGCACCTACCACGACAAGTACGTCTACCGCGGCGTCCTCGGCGGCGGCTACTTCTTCGACGCCACGGGCCGGTCGACGCCCGCGGGGCGGGACGTGGCGCGGAAGATCGCGGACGAGGCGCGGCGCGCGGAGCTCCGCGAGGCCGACGCGCGCCGGTTCCCGCGCTGCTCGTCGCGGCGCAGCGCCGTCGAGGCCTACGTCGCCTGCAAGGGCGGCCGCGTGCCCCGGCGGCGGCGCCTCGCCGGCGACGACGACGAGCCCGAGCGCTGCGCGTGCGCGGCGCCGGACGCCGCGGACGCGGCCGGCGGGCTCCTCGACGTCTACGCCGGCTGCGCGCCCGACGCGGCGAAGTGCGACCTCCCGCCGCGGGAAGCGCCCGCGCGGGCGGCGGCGGCGGCGCCCCGGGGACCGCCCGTGTAGTAGTGTTTTGGCGTCGTACGAGGGCCGCGAACATGGGTGCGCGGCGGTCGAGGCTCGGCTCGCGATCCTGGGTGCGCGGCGGTCGAGGCTCGGCTCGCGAACATGGGTGCAGAGCGGCAGACGACGCTGTCGACGGAGCAAAGCGCCGAGCCGTTCTCCGCCGTCCGTCGGACGCGGACGCGCGCGGCCGCCCCGGCTACGGCTGAAGCGCCGCGGCGGGCTCCGGTCGCGGCGCGGCGGGCTTCGATCTCGAGGATAGTAGCGAGCGCTCATCGTGTGGCAGCAGATTGCGGCAGCCCAGATTGGCAGCTCGAGTTTCGGCACTGCAAGCCTTCTTCTTGAACGACAACTACGAGGGAAGGTATCTCACTTCAAGATCTCTCAGTGCAGCGACTGGAGTGTTGAGCACTCTCGGGCAGCCACACATCGTCTGCGGTACCGCCGGCAGCCCGCCGCGCCGCGCCGTCGGCGGCGCGCCCGCGCTCGAAACCCGCGCCCGCGCGGCTGACGCGCCCCCCGGGGTTTGGGCGGCCCGCGGGGCGGGGCTCGGATCCCGCGGCGGCGCCGCCGCGGGCACGCACGAAGAGGCCGGCGCCATGGACCCGGAGATGACGCGGGAGAAGTACCCGTGCAGCTGGCCCAAGGGCGCGGGGAACTTCGGGGAGCTGAGCGAGAAGGAGGTCAAGGGCCGCATCAACTCCATGAAGACGACGACGGTGGACCTGAGCGACGGCTTCCGGTTCCGCTACGCGTCCGTCACGCAGCGCGGCTTCTACCCGCACGACCGCAAGAAGGCGAACCAGGATTCGTTCGTCATCGCCCACAATGTGGGCCATAAGAGCCACCATTCTTCGGCTCTCGACGC
>NW_008705646.1:16388-18790 GCF_000186865.1 Aureococcus anophagefferens
GTCCGCGGCCTGGACGTGCGCGGGCCAGGCGCAGCCCGCGTCGAAGCCGAGCTCCTGGGGCGACGCCGGGCAGCAGCCGACGTCGCGCCGCACCTTCGTGAAGACCTACCAAGCGTGGCGGTGACGATGTCTCGTTGGTTTCCCGCCCGAAATCTCTCGAACATCGTCGCGGGACGCCGGCGAAGACCGAGGCGCCGTCCGACGCCGTCGCGCACGCGTCGTCGAGGAACGTGCCCCGGTACCAGGAGAAGAGCGGGCAGACGTGGAGCGCGTCCGTCAGCGACGCGGGCCCCGTGCGCACGCCCAGACCCCGGCAGAGCCGCACGATCGCCAGCAGCTTGCAGAAGGAGTCGCGCTTCGGCGGATTTCCGGGGCTGAACCGCGACGCCTCGGCCCAGGCCTCGGGCTCGTGGGCGCCCGCCACGCCGACGTACCAGAGCTCGTGGTTGCCCGGCACGTAGAAGACGGCGTCGTACGAGGCGGTTAGCGCGCGGAGCGTCGCCTCGACGGCGTCGAGCTTCGTCGCGACGTCGCCCGCGACGACGACGCAGTGCTTCGCGCCGTCGGCGGTCCGCGGCGACGGGTGGCGCGCGAGCCAGTCGCGGTTCTCGGCCATGTCCGTGTGCAGGTCCGAGATGACGTGCACGACCCAGGCGCCGCCGAAGCCGGCGACGCGCGGCCACCGCGGCGCGCCCGCGGGCCACTCCTCGGCCTCCGCGGCGCGGAACGCGCGCACGAGGCGGTCCCCGGGCGCGTCGAGCAACGGCAGCGGCGGCGCCGGCGGCGCGCCGGCCGCGGGCGCCGCGCGCGCCGCGGGCGTCGGCGGCGTCGGCGGCGCCGGCGGCGCCGGCGGCTCCGCGGGCGCGGGCGACGGCGGCGCGTCGGTGCGCTCCAGGTCGCGCCGCAGCGCCCAGAGCAGGCCGTAGCCCGGCTTGACGACGCAGGCCCAGCCCGCGTCGCCCGCGACGGCGTCGCGCGCCCGGAGCACCTCGCCGCGGTAGGCGCGGCACATGATGGCGCTCGACACGGACGACGCGCAGCGCAGGCCGGCGCCGTTGGCCGCCGTGACGCGCCAGCTGGCCATGCGGGCGTGTTGGTGCGGTTAGGGCCCGTCAAGCACTGCCGAACGCATGCCCATAAGCTGTGTTGCACTGCTCTTGATAGTCAAATGTTTGCCACAAAATTGCCACAAGGGCATGGGCGGCCTTCGGCCTTAGTTTCAGCCAGTTCCAGCAGCGCTCGTCCCGGCGCAGCGCGGCATCGATCCGCCCGCAGCCGTAGCCCTCGAACTACCACTATTGATCATGCATCGCATGAATCCCTGGCAGCGGTTCTACTGGAAGCAGGCCGCGACGTCGACGATGGGCGCCTTCGGGCCGCGCTACCTGGACCTCACGCCGACGGAGTTCGGCGGCCCCGTGGAGTTCCTCGAGGCGACGAAGACGACGTCCCGCGTGCGCGCGCGCGTGCCGGAGTGGTGCGCGCGGCCCGACGGCGCCGCGCCGCTCGGCGCGCTCCTCGCGATTCTGGACCAGTGCTCGACGTTCGGCGGCCTGGCGGAGTTCTCGCCCGACGGGAGAGCAGGCCTGTCCATCACGCTGAGCGCCGACGTCGTCGACGGCGCGGTAGTGGCGCCCGGCGTCCCACGGCCGTGCCCGTGTTCGAGAGATTTTGACCGGGAACACGACGAAACATCCTTCTAGGTGGCGCCGGACGAGGCCATCACCGTGGAGACGCGGCTTTTGAAGCAGGGCCGGACGTTGGCCTTTTTAGCCTGCGACGTCCGCGCGGACGACGGCGACCGGCTCTTGCTCGAAGGGCGCCACGTGAAGTTCCTGAACCTCGGGTTCCAGCACGACCTCTTCATCCACTCGCCGCTGCGCCGCGCGACGTTGCCGCTCCTCGAGATGCTCGCGGACCGCGGCCCGCGCCACGCGTACGAGGGCGGCGCGGCGGGGCTCACGGCGGACGACGTGTTCGGATTCCGGGCCGACGGCTCCATGGACGTCACCGCGGCGCACTGCAACGGCATCGGCGGGCTCCACGGCGGCGCGGCGTGCATGATCGCCGAGCGCGCGGCGACGCGGTCCCGGCCCGACGCGGGCCCGCCGAAGTCCATGAACGTGACGCTCATGGCCGCGCTCCGCGCGGGGGCCGCCGCGACGACGGCGACGACGTGGCCCACGGCGACCCAGGCGCGCGTGACCATCGCCGACGGCGCGACGGGCCTGCCCTGCTACGACGTCGCCGTCGGCTTCTAACCTATTTTCTGGAGCCTACCTCTTAGACAACACGAACGCCCGGAAGAAGCCGCCGGAGATGGCCTCCTCGCGCTCGACGGCGAAGCCCGCGGCCGCGGCGAGCGCGGCGACGTCCTGGTGTAGCGGCAGCCCTGCCGCCGT
>NW_008705646.1:20647-21646 GCF_000186865.1 Aureococcus anophagefferens
GCGGACTCGCGCGGCGGCTCCGGGAGCGCGCCCGCGGGCCCCACGGAGACCGCGTAGGCGACGTCCTTGCCCCGGAGCCGCGAGTAGCCGTTGTCGAAGGTGAGGAGCAGCGTCGTCGTCTTCGCCGCCGTCCAGGCGCCGCCGTAGGCGTGGCCCGCCGCGAAGCGCGCGGCCGGCAACAAATCGAGCTCGACGGCGCCGCCGGACGACATCGCGCGCTCGCTCACGCGGAACGCGACGTCGTGACACCGGACGCAGAACTCCCAGCGGAGCACGTCGCCCGCGTGGACGACGTAGGGCAGGCTCCGGCTCTCGCGGCGCTCGAGGCGCAGCCGGTCGCCGGCGACGAGGTCCCAGTCCCCGACCTCGCGGACCGCCGTCGACGCGCCGAACGTCGCCGCGGCGACGCCGCGCGCGCCGCCGACGGCCGCGAGGCCCACGGCGGCGCCGACGACGACCTCGGCGCCGACGACGGCGCCGACGACCGCCGCGGCGCCGACGGCCGCGACGCCCGCCGCGGACTTGAGCGACCGCTCGGGCGGCGGCGCCGCGTCGCTCGCCGCGGCGGGCCGGGCGATGGGGCGCGCCGCCGGGCGCGTCGTCCGCCGGTCGCTCTCCCACGCCGACGCGGCCGTCCGCGGCGGCGACGCGCGCGGCGGCGCGGGCCGGCGGAGCTGGAGCCGCGGGTACGGCAGCGGCGCGGCCGGCAGGGGAGCCGCGGGCGGCGACGGCGACGCGGGCGGCGCCGGCGACGCGGGCGGCGCCGGCGGCGCCGGCGACGGCGCCGGCGACGAGGGCCGCGGCGGCGACGGTCCGGCGAACCTCCGGTCGAGCGGCGACGGCTCCGGCGCCCGCCTCCGCGGCGCGGCGAGCTCCCGCTCGAGGCGCGCCTTGTCGACGGCGTCGGCGAGCTCGCGCTCGAGCCGCATCGCCATCGTCGAGACGTCCTCGTCGTCGTCCAGCGACGGGAGCATGGGCAGCTCGGGCCGCGCGGCCGCC
>NW_008705647.1:0-1334 GCF_000186865.1 Aureococcus anophagefferens
CGTCCGCGGCGCTCCCGAGACGTTTCGAACGCCGCGGCCGAACGATCGACTTGCTATAGGCGCTCGACGAGGAGGAGTTCGGCCTCGACGACGCGGCGCCCGCCGAGGCGGCGGCGCCGGCGGCGGAGGCGGCGCCGGCGCCCGCGGAGCCCGCGGCCGCCGAGGAGCCCGCGGCGCCCGCGCCGGCCGCCGAGCCCGCGGCCGAGGCCGCGCCCGCGGCGTCCGCGGAGGACATCGAGGCCAAGAAGAAGTCGCGCGCGGAGCGCTTCGGCATCCCCGTCGTCACGACGGACGCGAAGAAGGCCGAGGACGAGAAGGCCAAGAAGCGGAAGCGCGCGGAGCGGTTCGGCGTCGAGGACGCGGGCGCCAAGAAGGAGGCCGACGAGGCGAAGAAGAAGGCGCGGGAGGAGCGCTTCAAGGACCCCGCCGTCGCCGCCGAGGAGGCGAAGCGCGCCGCGCGCCTCGAGCGCTTCAAGGACCCCGCGGTCAAGGCGCACGAGGCGAAGCTCAAGGAGCGCGCGGACCGCTTCGCCGCCGCCGCGAACTAGGCGCGCGACGCACCCACAAAGACGCGTTTCCTTAAGAAGTACCCCGGGACCTATCGCGGGCGCGGCGTCGCGCTCGCCTGAGGAAAAGAAGGGGGATGTGTGCCCGCCGCGCGTCCCGGCGCGACGGTCGGCGCGCGGGACGACGAAGCGATCCTCGCGGAACGCTCGCGCGGGCGGGCGGCAACTCTACGCCGGCAGAACTGGGCCATCGCGCACGACAGCAGTCGCACGTGGCCGGAAAGTCCAGCGATGAAAAAGTTTCGCGATCTCGGGACGCCGGGGAACCCGCGTCTACTTGTCTCGTTGGTCCCAAAAGTTCAGGCCGTAGACGGCCATGCCCGACGCGACGGCGCAGGAGAGGCCGTTCCGGACCATGGCGATCTTGCCCCCGAAGACGGAGAGCAGGAGGACGGGCGCGGTGATGGCCCCGACGAGCAGCTCCGGCCGGGACTTGCGGAGCTGGTTGGCGTGCGCGACGGCGGGCGCGACGGCGGGCGCGACCCGCGCGCGGACGACGGAGACCATGCCGTCGACCTCGGCCGACGCGGACGTCGCCGCGCCGTGGCCCTTGGCGAGGAACCCGTTCAGCGACTCGCGGAGGAAGCCGATGCCCGCGCGCAGGGGCGTGCCCTCGTCGTCGATCTTGCGGCTCGCCTCGACGGCAGACCGCGACGCCGTGAACGCCGAGGCGCCGATCTTGTCCGTGACGCCCGCGACGCTCGCCTTCGCCGCCTCGAGGGTCTTGGTGATGTCCTCCATGCCTGTTGATTCCGCGTCCCGGGGCTA
>NW_008705647.1:5892-7292 GCF_000186865.1 Aureococcus anophagefferens
AGCCCGCGCCGGGCGCGCGCCGCTGCGCGCGCGCGACGGCGTCGGCGCGCGTGCGCTCCGCCGCCGCGTCGGCGCCGGGCCGCGCGCGGACGAGCGCGGGCCCGAGCGCCGCGCCGAGGCCCCGGAGCGCCTGCGTCAGCGCGGACAGCAAAGGCAGCGCCGGGTCGGACCCGTCGAGCCACCAGACGAGGTCGCCCCGGCGCGCCGCGTCGACGTAGGGCACCTCGCGGTCCTTGACCTCGGCGCGCGCGAAGCGCCGCGCGTGGTCCAGCGCCGCGGCCTCGCGCGACACGGCAGCCGCGGCCGCGCGCGTCGAGGAAGCCGCGCTCCGCGATGAAGAGGCCGTCGATGGCGAGGCGCTCCGCGGCCCGGGCCGCGAGGGCCTCGAGGGGCGTCGTCGCGATGGCGAGCGCGCGCGCGGCGCGGGGATCCGGCGCCGTCGGGGCCGTCGCGAACGGGAGCTCGTCCGCGAGCCGCCGGGGCAGCGCGTACTCCGCGACGCCCGCGACGGCGAGGGCGACGGCGAGGTCGACGAGGCGCCGGGCGCGCGTAGCGTCGCGGACCTCGCGCGCCACGACGACGGCGGCCGTCCGCGCGATGACGAGGTGCACCGCGCGCGACGACTCGTTTTTTCCGGTGGCCGTGGGCCGGTACCAGGGCTGCCGCGGGAACGCCGCGGCCAGGGTCGCCGCGCAGGCCTCGGCGCCGCCGGCGCCGAAGACGTGGGCGCGGACGACGCGCTGGCACCACGCGTAGGGCGACGCGACGTCCTCCGGGGCGGCGGCTTCGGGCGCGGCGGCGCGTTTAGGCCGCGGCGTCGCCGCGGCGGCGTCGGGCGCGGCGGCGCGCCTCGGCCGCAGCGTCGCCGCGGCGGGGCTGCCCCAGGCGATGGTCGCGACGATGGTCTCCTGCGAGACGACCGCGCCGGCGACCAAAACCTCGAGGTCGTCGCCGCTCGGGGCGGCGCCGCGCTTGCCGCGCAGCTCTTGAGCACGGGCGCGACGAGCGCCCGCTGGACGCTGCGGGACAGGTATTTTTCCGGCAGCGAGATCGCCGCGACGAACTCATTGTCTGTCGAGACGAGACATATCGTGACTTTCAGGGCAGCCATCGGCCCCTGGCAGTGCAAGTTAGGCGTAAAAAGCATTGTGCTGATGCTAAGTAAGTTGCTAAGTCCTAAGTGGCAAAGCCGCCGCGGCGCGTCGACGTCGCCGAGCAGAAAGGGCGCATTTACGTCGAGTCGTACGCGCGCCGCTCGTCGTCGTCCTCGTATTCCTCCTCGTCGTTGGCCCAAATGTCCTCGTCGTCGTCCCAGAGGTCCGCGTCCGCGCCGACGCCGAGGAGCGCGGCCTCGTCGTCCGTGGAGTCGTCGGCGAGGACGTCGGCGAGCGTGCGGCAGA
>NW_008705647.1:11255-13578 GCF_000186865.1 Aureococcus anophagefferens
TCGAGCGCGGCGCCCACGGTCACCGTGAGCGTCGCCTCCGCGGCGTCGCAGCACTCGATCGTCGCGCCGAGCATGGCGCCGAGGGACGTGCGCAGCTCCTGCGCCGCCGTCTCGAGCTGGATGCGCGACACCCCGGCATCCCCGGAGACGCGGATGGAGGAGAGCTGCGCGACGTAGCTCGACCGAAGCTTGGCGTCCTCGACGAGCTCCGAGCGCAGCCACAGCTCGTCGAGGTCCTCGGCGACGGCCGCGTGCGTCAACAGCAGCAGCAGCCCCACAAAGCGCATCACAATCGCCGCCATGCTTTCAGACTCAGCCTCAGCTGAGAGACAAGATGTTGAAGCGAGAATTCTGATTTACCCCCCCCCCCCCGGCCCGGGGATCGACGACGCCTACGCGGCCGCGGCGACCTCCGGCTCCGCGGCGGCCTTGACGACGTCGGGCTGGGAGCCCGCGCCGTGGGCGAGGGACGGCTTGCCGAGGTCCTCGTAGGTGATCGCGCCGTCCTTGATCTTGTGGGTCTGGGCCGTGAGGTGCTCGTAGAACGCGAGGACCTCCGGGTGCTGCTTCGCCCAGGCGATGTACTCGTCCTTGGAGATCTTGCCGGACGTGTCCGTGTCGACCTCCTTGAACGTCTCCTTCATGAGCGCCTCCATGCGCTCCCGGTCCTTGTTGAAGCGCGCGAACGTGTCCTTCTCGATGACCTTGAGGATCTCCTTCTTGCTCTCCTCGAAGAACGCGTCGCCCAGGGTCTCGACGCCGCCGTCGACGGCGGCCTTGTACTCGGCCTGGAGCTTCGCCGTCGCCTTCGCGGGCAGGTTCACGGGCGTCTTCGCGGCTTCGCCGACGAACTGGTCCAGCAGGCCGCCGGCCGCGAGCGTGCCGCGCTGCGCGTCGTCCATGGCCGCCCAGGCGTCGACGGCGTCGACGAACTCCATGTTCTCCGTGCTCAGCTCCGACTCGGCGAACTCCTGGAGCATCGCGTGGCCCGCCTTGGACGTGTAGACGAGCTTGAGCGCCGACACGCGCGTCTGGTAGAGCGCGCGGAACATGGCCTTGAACTCGTCGACCTCCAAATTGCCGCTGGCGTCGGCGTCGAAGATCGCGAACGCGATGTCGAACGTCGTCCGCTCCATCTTCCCCGCCTCCGACGGGTGCAGCAGCGCGACCATGAGCAGCGAGAACATCTTCACGTTCTCGAGCGCCGCCTCGCCCTTGGAACTCCAGTCGAAGAGCTTGACGGCCTTCTTGAAGAGCGCGTCGTCGGCGTCGGCGTAGAGCGCGCGCAGCTCGTCCATGGGGAAGGTCTCGTCGGCGCCGATGTTCAGCTCGACGAGCTTATTATGCCGATTCACGCACTCCTGCACCGTCGCCTGGACCCGGTCGTTGCGAGCGACGACGCTCGCGCGTGGTGGCGCATCTGTTGGTGCGCTAGCTGCCCCACCCATCGGCTCGAGAGCGTTATTGAAGATTGCTCGGCCGAAACCGTCGGCCTCGAGCAGCGCGCCGGCCCGTCAGCGTCAGGTCGTCTTGTAAAAGAGGGCGGGGGTCGGGGCAGGCCGGCGGCGGGGCGGCGGCGCTGGAACAACGTGTGGCCGCGTCTCACAGGCACTGGTCGACGGGGTCGGGGTCCGCCTGGATGCGGGGGCCCGACGCGGTTCTGCATGTCGGGCTCGTCGGGCGGCAGGAGCTTCTTGCCCGGGATCTGGAGGTCGGAGTCGTCCTCCCAGGAGCCGAGCGCGTCCGGGAGCGAGAGGTGCGAGTCGGCGTGGGGCGCCGGCGCCGCGGCGCGCGCCGCGCTCCGCGGCGGCCGCGCGGGCGGCGGCTCGCGCTCCTCGCGCGCGTTCCGCCGCTTCGGCGCGCCCGCGACGCCCGCGACGTCGTCGCGGGTTCCCGCCGGGTGGGCGATGGTCTTCGGCAGGAAGGAGATGGCGTGGGCGAGCTGGTCCGGGTCGATCTCGACGGCGAGCGCGGCCCAGAGCCAGGGGAGGAACTCCGCGGCGACGAAGGACCGGATGCGGAGCCGGTCCATGGCCCGGGGCCCGAGCCCCGCGGACACGAGGGACCCGAGCACGGCCGCCGGCGCGCCGCCCGGCGGCCGCGACGCGTCGAAGCACGCGAGGCGCGCGTTGATCTCCGGCTCGCTTAAAGCGAAGCGGACGTCGACCCAGTCGACGTCGTAGGGCGGCGCGCGCGCCGCCGGCCCGCCGCTGCGCTTCCGCAGGATCCACCGCGGGCCGTCGACGAGCGCCGCCACGCAGCGCAGCACGAGCTCGACCTCCGCGTGGGGCTGCCGCATCGCGCGGATCTCCGATCGCAGCGA
>NW_008705647.1:14521-19336 GCF_000186865.1 Aureococcus anophagefferens
AGGGCGGCGGCGCCAAGGGCGACGATGCCAAGGGCGGCGGCGGCGGCGACGCCAAGGGCGGCCTCGGCGGCGCCGACGAGGACCTGCTGCGCGCCGTCTTCGACTTTTACTACGAGAACAGCGACCTCGAGGAGACGCTGCAGAAGTTCGCCTTCGACAACGCGAGCATCTTCGACGACGAGCATCGAAAGGACGGCGCGCCGCGGCGCGGTTTCTCGGGTCCCGCGGCCGCGCCGACCGCGCTGCTTCGTAGGCGAGTACCTCCTGGAGCACACGGAGATCCACAACCGGTTCAAAAAACTCTTCGAGGAGAAGGTCGAGGCCTTCATCCGGGCCCAGGGCTGCGACGTCGCGGACTTCTACCGCCTCGTCGCGTCGGACCAGGCGCGGTCCACGGAGCTCTACAGCGGCCACACCTTCGCCGCCGTCATCAACTCGTCCATGAGCTTCGACAACTTCTACGAGCTCATGCAGGACGCGAAGCGCGGCGAGTTCTACTGGGGCGTCCCGCTCCTCCAGGACATGGACACGCTCGAGTTTTTGTTCTAACAGTGTGTGTCGTTGTTTTTTCTAGGGCGTGCTTCGTTTTTACGAACCACCCGGTGGCGCGATGAACAGGGCGGCGTGCGCGCAGACCTCCTGCGGCGCGCGGCGGCCGAACCTTGCCTCGACGACCTTGTCGACGACGCTCGCGAGGATTCGCCGGTGCTGCTTGACGAGCGCGTCGTAGCCGCCTGCCGCGACGACCCGGTCGTGGTAGAGCCAGGCGGCTTCGTTGTCACCCATGTGGACCAAAGAGTCAATCACGACTTGATGACTTCGGCGGTAAACGTGCGCATCTGGGACGGCGCCGTGCTGGAGCAGCACGCGCAGGACACGGCGGTGACCTTGGTGAAGCGCCACAGCGTATGGAGAGCCCCGTTGGTAGACGAGATCCTTCACGTTCGGATCAGCTCCCGCGGCGATCAGAGCTTTGGCAACACTGGCATTCCCGTGATGAGCTGCGCAATGGAGAGGCGTAAACCCTTGTCTATCTTGCAGGGTCACGTCCGCGCCGGCCTCGAGTAGCAACCCCACGCAGTCAATGGATTCCCGATCACAGTTGATCGCACTGCTAAGTGGCGTCGAGCCGTCTCCGCGACGCTTGTTCACGTCGGCGTTCGCCTCCAGAAGAAGTCTGACGATGCCCGGGGTCCGACAATAAGGACATGCCAGGTGAAGAGCTACATGACCGCCGTCATCCCCAGCATCCACTTCCGCGCCGGCAGCGAGGAGCAATGCGACCGCGCGTTCGTCACGTGCGCGAGCGGCCTCGTGCAGGGGACGGGCACCGTAGTTCTCATCGTGTCGCTCGTTCACGTCGTTGCCCGAAAACCCGAACCGCTGAAGCGTCTGGCGTAAAATGTGCGGGGGGTCGAGCCTCTGGCCTGCGCGGGTTGGCGGGTCGCGCGGCGGGTCGCGGGCGCGGCGGAGCGAACGAACGAATGAGCACTCGGTGAGAAGATTAGCGTCAGTTTGACGGAAGTCTCATGAAGAGCCACTCGCGCGCTTTTCAGCGGCTGCGGCCTTTCGGAAACGAGGAATAAGGGGTCGTCATCGTGCGGGCGATGTGGGGTGTGTTTTGGACGCTGAGCTCTCGCCCGTCTGCCTGACGACGCACCCGGAGACGCGCGCGAGCGCCGCGACCTCCTCGTCCATGCCCGTACGCTGCTGGCCCGCGCCGCGCCGTCGAGACGGCCCCGCGCGCGCGCGCCGCGGCCGGTGGCCTGCGGCAGTGGCTGTGGCGGCTCGCCGACTGAGCCAGCGCTCCGATGGCTATGCGGATCTTGCGCGCGCTCCTCGCCGTCTCGGCCGTCGGCGCCTTCCGCGCGCCGCTCCGGCGCGTCGCGACGCCGCAGACGCCGCTGCGCGCCGCGAGCGTCGCCGAGTGGCGCGACGCGTGCGCCAAAACGGGCGTCGTGTCCTTCTACGACTTTGGGTGCCGCTTGACGCCGCCCGCGCCGCCCGCGGCGCCGTCGTCGAAGACGGCCTACGCGGCCCGGGAGGTCGCCAAGTACGTCGCCGCCACGGGCGCCCAGTTCGGGCTGCTCCTCGGCGCCGCGTCCGCCGTCGACGCGCTGCCGGTCGCGCTGCCGGCGCCGGTCGTCTGGGCGACGTTCTGCTTCCTGTCGCTGCGGAGCCGCGTCTTCTCGCTGCTGGACAACTCGCGGCCGAACCGCGAGGGCATGGCGGGCAAGGCGACGCCCGCGGAGGTGAAGCGGCCCGCGTGGACGCCGCCGGGCATCGCGTTCCCGTTCATCTGGCTCACGATCACGGCGCTCCGCGCGACGGCGGCGACGATGGTCTACGCCGGGGCCCTCCGGTCGGCGCCGCTGGAGGCCCTCATGCTCCACCTCTGCATCGGCGACACGTGGAACACCATCACGAACGTCGAGAAGCGCCTCGGCGTGTCCGCGATCGGCTGCCTCGCCGTCTGGGGCAGCGTGCTCCGGGCCGTCCAGCTCTTCCGCGAGTCGGCGGCGCCCGTCGCCGGCCTCGTGCTCGCGCCGTCGCTCGCGTGGATCTCCGTGGCGTGCGTCCTCACCGCGAACATCTGGCTCCTCAACGGCCGGAAGCCGCTCTACCCGGCCGCGGCCGACGGCGACTCGGCGAAGACGAAGTTCGCCTACCTCCTCCAGCTCGAGGCGACGACCATCCGCGGCGGCAAGTGAGCGACCCCCGCGACGGGGGCGCGCCCGAGAAAATAACAAAGTAGAAGACCGACGAGCGGCGCGGGTTAAGGCGCGGGAGCCTGAGCCCGCGGTCGTCGCGAGCCGCGCGGCGGTAGGGGCCCGCGACGCCGCTTTCCGCGGTCGCCCGCCCGATGCCGCGCAGCGGCGCGGCGGCCGAGCGTAGCCGGATCAGCTGGGCACTAGTGCTGGGACAGCCACCGTCAAACAGCAATGTGTTTCAAGATGTGCTGATGTGGCTCGTTGATGTGCCGGGCGAGCCGCTTCGGCAACGTCGCTGCCCAAGCTGCCAAGCCGCGCATCTTTCCACCAGCCGCTCGCACCGCCCTTTTCGTCCCCGTTTAACACCATGGCTTCGCTCGTCGTGCGCACCAGTGTCGACCACGCGCGCCACACTCTTTTTTCCCGGGGCGCGCGCGCGAAGAAAGCGGCGCCGCACCGCTCGCCGATCCCAGCCACGCCAGCGGATCCGGAGGCCACGTGGGTCCCGCGCGGCCCCGCCCGCGCGGTGCACGGCCGGAATCGCCGCGCGAGCGTGCCGCGCGCGCGCCGCAGTCGAAGATGCAAGCCTTCTTCGGCGCTGGTGGGCCACCCGGGGCGCCGCAGGCGGCTTTCGACGGCAAGAAGTACCTCATCGGCGGTAACTGGAAGTGCAACGGCACCAAGGCGTCGACCGCGGCGCTCGTCAAGACGCTCAACGAGGCGGGCCCCATCCCCGCACGCACTCCGGCGTGCCATCGCGCGCTTCGAAGAAATTCACGTCGTTCCTTAGGCGTGGGTCGAGGTCGTCGTCGGCGTGCCGAGCGTGCACATCGGCTCCGTGCTCGCGACGCTCCGCCAGGACGTCGCCGTCGCCGCCCAGGACTGCAGCGCCACGGGCGACGGCGCCTACACGGGCGAGCTGAGCGCGGGCATGCTCGCGGATTTCGGCGTCAAGTGGGTCATCGTCGGCCACAGCGAGCGGCGGACGAACCAGAAGGAGTCGTCGGCCCTCGTCGCGACGAAGACCAAGGCGGCCCTCGACGCGGGCCTCTCCGTCATGGTCTGCGTCGGCGAGACTTTGGAGGAGCGCGAGGCGGGCAAGATCGACGCCGTCGTCCTCGACGACCACATGGGCGCGCTCAAGGGCAAGTTCTCCGACGCGGAGTGGGCGAAGATCGCCATCGCCTACGAGCCCGTCTGGGCCATCGGCACGGGCAAGACGGCGACGCCGGACCAGGCCCAGGAGGTCCACGCGTCCATCCGCAAGTGGCTCGCCGCGAACGTGAACGAGGCCGTCGCCAAGGCCACGCGCATCCAGTACGGCGGCTCCATGAAGGGCGCCAACGCCGAGGGCCTCCTCAAGCAGCCCGACATCGACGGCGGCCTCATCGGCGGCGCGTCGCTCAAGGCCGAGTTCATCACGGGCATCGCCGCCGTCGCCGCGAAGCCCGAGTAGGCGCGCCCCGACCCCGCCCCCCGGCGCGCCGCATGCGCGCAAGTCCCCGCTGTTCCCCTTCTCAGTTGACAGACGCCCCTAACCTCCATGTCTCCCGATTGTCCTGGACTCGGCCGGGCGGCGTGTTTTCACGGCCCGTTCATTGAGTCGCAATCGAGGCTGATTTCACTTTTTTTCGGAAAGTGAATTAACATGGCCTAGGAGATTCTTTTTTTCCGGCCCGGCAGGGGCTAGGAGATTCTTTTGGGGCGAACCAGGCCTAGGAGGTTGTTTTTGGCAAATTTTACTTCAATTTTACTTCAATTTTACGGCAATTTACCTTCTAGGAGATTCTTTTCGGGGCCGCTGAGCCGTGGGAAAGTGAACGTGGGAGCCCGATTTCGACCCTGCCGTTCAACGCAAACTTGAACTGAACTCGGAAGGTCAACTCCGTCCAGAATATCGCGCGCTGCGCGAATCGCTGTCAAGGATCGAATTCTATTCAGACGGATCCGACACTAGTAGACAATGGCAGCCTTGATTACGCACGCGCGCGCCGTGCTCCTCGCCTTGGTGCTCGCCGCGCCGGCGGCGCACGCGGCCGACACGGTCATCGTGGGCACGAGCTCGATGGTTTCGGCCATCGACCCCACGCCGGGATCCTCAGAG
>NW_008705647.1:22338-23601 GCF_000186865.1 Aureococcus anophagefferens
GGTGGGGCTCCAATCCGAGATGATCGCGGGGAGCTGCGCGACCAGATCCCGCGCGAAGGGCCGCGCCTCGCCCGGCTGCTGCGTCACAAACTTGCGCTTGCACTTGAGCGCGATCTTGAGGAACGTGTCGCAGGCCATGTCCTGGACGCCCGGGTGGAGCTCGTGCATGAACTCGAAGAGCTTGTTCACGACGGTCTTGAGGAACTTCCAGTGCGCCCGGAGGAACCGCGGGTACTGGCCGACGACGTACATGATGTTCGACGCGATGCACGCCTTGTTGCCCTTGCCGCGCTTCACCTCGCAGAGCCCCAGCAGGTCCTTGATGACCGTCACGAGGAACCGCTTCTCCTCGTCCTCGCTCATGGCCCCGGAGATGGACCCGATGGCCCAGCAGAGCGTGTTCAGGTTCGCCCAGGACCACTCCGTGCCGTCGACCTGGAGCGCGAGCTTGTCGAGCATGATCGACTCCGTGTCGTCGTAGTTGAGGTGCGTCAAATACACGAGCGTCTCGCGCATGGTCTTGTACTGGGCGATGGCCTCCGTGTCCTTGAACATCTCGCGGACGATCTCGCCGTTCTCGTCCTCGACCACCAACACCTCCTCGGGCTTGGACATGCGGCTGATGATGACCAAGCGCGCCTGCGAGAGCAGGCCCCCGTGCTGGAACAACGCCTTGCGGTCCGCGTTGGGCCCCGCGGCCCCGCCCGCGGGCCCGCCGCCGAAGCGGTTCGGCGCCGCGCCGCCGAGGTTCAGCGCCGCCGGCGCGTCGGGCGCCGCCGCGTCGAAGCCGTCCTCGCCCTCGGCGGGCGGCGCGCCCGGCCGCGGCGCGCCCACGGGCCGCCCCGTCTCCGACGCGTACAGGTCCTGGGAGAAGGCGTGCCAGTAGTCGAGGCAGATCTGGAAGACCTCGTTGTCCGGCACGGCCGAGATGCGCACGAGGTACTGCAGCCCCTCGAGGAGCGCCTGCCCGTGCTCCCGCGTCTCCACGAGCCGCAAATGCGCCTTGAAGAAGCCGCTGAAGAAGAGCGCCAGCCGGCTCACGAAGAGCTGGTCCGCGTCGCGGCCGCTCGCCGCGTCGAACGCCGCCGCCAACGACGCGTCGCGCGGCACGATCTGCCCCAGGGCCTGGAGCGCGCCGACGTAGAGGCGCACGAAGGCCTCGTCGTACTTGGGCTCGAGGTCCGACAGCGACGCGATCTCCGTGAGGCACTCGAGCGCCGCGTTGCGGAACTGCGCCGCCGCGAAGAACCGCTCCACGAGCGT
>NW_008705648.1:0-2256 GCF_000186865.1 Aureococcus anophagefferens
CGATCGTTCTCCGCCGCCGTCGAACGCGGGCCCCGCGGCCTCGCCGGCCCGCCGCCGCGGTCGAGGATCTCGCAGCGCGTGGACGTCGCCGGCGGCGGCGGCGAGCTCTCGCGCGCGACGGCGGCGGAGAACGAGCCCCCCGGCCCGAACGAGCGGTCGAAGCCGGGATCCGAGGATCTGCGGCGGCGGGTTCGCGTCTTCAAAGGCGACGGGCAGCGGTTCTGAGGGCTTGCGCGCGCCTTCCTGGCGATGGTGGAGGCCTTGCCGACCGTCGGCTGCTGCACGCGGGACCTCGACGGCGAGGGCGCGGGACCGCGGCGCCGAGCGCGCGTTCCGGGGCGTTCGACGAGTCCCAGCCGGGCATCTGGTGCTTCGGCAGCGGCGCGCGGTGGCCGGGCGGCCGCGGGAGGTGTGGCGTCGAGGGGTTGAAGCAGCAGCTCTCGCTCCGGGGCCTCCCGCTCGACGTACCGGCCGCCGCCGGCCGGGACGGGAATCGGCGACTCCGGGCGCTCCGCGAACGGCCTTGTGGGCGTCGACGCAGCCCGGCGCGACGCCCGTGGCCTTGCCCATGAGGGTGCCGATGCTCCCGAAGTGCGCCTCGCGGCACTCGCACCAGCAGTGCACCGCGCAGTACTCGACACGTCGAGCTCCGGCGCGCGGCGACGGCGCCGCGGACGCGGCGCGCTCGTCGTGGCGCCGCTGACGTCGACGGGGCCGGCAGACTGCAACCGGGGCTGGTCGAGGTCGGCTGCGGCGTCGCGCGCGACCGAGAGAGCGAACGCGAGCGGCGACGCGCGCGGGGCCGCGCGCGGGGCGCGAGAAAACGACGTCGCGCGACGCGAGGTCGACGTTCGTTTCCCGGAAAGCGAGAGAGAGTCCGGGAGACAAAGATCGACGGTCCTGCGCGGCATCGACGTCGAGCAGGAGCAGCCCAAGGACCGCGCGCCCGCGATGCACCCATCTGGACCCGTCCGGAGCGATCCCCGCGTTCCCCGCGCGCGGGGCGATGCTGGCCGACCACCCATCACCTCCCACTACTTCGTCTTCATATCCAACCAGCCCCTCCACTCCCGCGCTCCTCCATTGCGCCGGGGGTATTAGGGGCGCGTGCCCACGTCAGGCTCCGATCCGTGACGTCGCCCTGACCGAGGGCGGCGAGGGACAAAGCACACGCCTTCCGTCGCAAGGCACATCGAGTTATGGACGCGCACCTGGACCACGTGAGCCCGCGCGACCGCCACGCGCGTCTCCCCCTGCGTCGAGCGCCTCTTTCCGCGTCGCTCGGTCCAAAAATCAGCTCCGCGCGAGCGCGTCGCGTCGCGCGATGAGAGAGAGCGTCTTCGGAGATCGGACTTTTTCGCTCTCGGAGATGAGAGCGTCAGCAGCTGGACCCCGTTCCCGGCGCAGGCGCGACGACGGGCCGCGGCGATCCCACGCACAACCGCGAGCGCGCCGCGTCCGTGTAATTCGCGCATTGGAACTCGAAGAACCGAACGGCGCGTCGTTCGTCGAGGAAGCGGGACGTTCCGAGGATGTGCCCCGCCAAGAACGGCAGGAGCATTCGTCGTTCGACTTTGAGCGCCTTCCGAGGGTCCGGCCGGGGCTCGCCGGCCATCGGCGACGACGTGACGGCGGTGTTTGGACGGGGCGGTCGCGCCGTCGGGAACGCCTCCCGGGGAAGCCCGTACGGCGGCGCGCTCGCGTCGGAAGACCCGGGGCGTTGGCGACCACAACCGGCCACGACGTCCGCAACGAGGGTCTACGGGGCCGGGACCATCGACGCCCCCTCGACGCCCTCGTCGGGCGCGGGCGTCGGCGCCGTCGGGAACGCCTCCCGGGGAAGCCCGTACGGCGGCGCGCTCGCGTCGGAAGACCCGGGGCGTTGGCGACCACAACCGGCCACGACGTCCGCAACGAGGGTCTACGGGGCCGGGACCATCGACGCCCCCTCGACGCCCTCGTCGGGCGCGGGCGTCGGCGCCGTCGGGCGCCCGAACGCTTCCAGAGCCCGTACGCCGGCGCGCTCGCGTCGGAAGAACCGGGGCGTGGGCGACCACAACCGGCCACGACATCCGCAACGAGGGTCTACGGGGCCGGGACCATCGACGCCCCCTCGACGCCCTCGTCGGGCGCGGGCGTCGGCGCCGTCGGGCGCCCGAACGCTTCCAGAATATCGACGTCGTACCGCGCGCAGGCCTCATGCGCAACGCGGCGGCGCGCGGCGGCGAGTTCGCGCGCTTCGGCGGCCGCCCGGCG
>NW_008705648.1:2306-4242 GCF_000186865.1 Aureococcus anophagefferens
AGGTCACGGGGCCTACTTCGACCGGCGCGCGGCGAGCCTCGCGGCGTCGGGGATCGTGTTCGCGCGCAACCCCCACTCCTCAGAAACACCCGCCGTAGGTCGACCTCTACGAGGGCCGGAACGCGGGCTTCGTCGCGCTCTTCCCGGACGCGTACCCCGAGCGCCCGGGCCACGTCGTCGACCTCGACCACGTCCGGGGCTGGCTCGACGCCAAGGTCGCCGAGGACACGGACTACGGCGACCCGGTGCACATGGGCCGGTGCGCCGGCATGGACGCGTTCCTCGCGCGCGCGGACCGGCCGTTCGCGCCGCGCGCCGCGCGCGAGCAGCTCCGCGTCGCCCCCGTCAACCGCAGCACGCGGCGGAGCACGTGGTGGCCGCTGGCGCGCCTGGGTAAGAACCTCCACGCCGTCGACTTCGACCGCCTCTACTCCATGCGCGAGACGGACCTGCGCGTCATCAGCGACGACAACAAGCTCGCGTCGTCGGAGGCGTCGCGCGTCGCCCTCGGCGGCGCGACGCACGGCCTCTTCATCGACGCGTTCATCCCGAGCGTGGTGGCCATCTACGGCGTGGACCGCCAGCTGGAGCTGTTCGAGGCCGTCGTCGGCCCGGCGTACTTCCGCGCCGTCGGCCTCGAGGCGAGCCGCGCGGCCTGCCGGGCCGTGGGCCCGCGCGCGACGTTTGGGATCCTCATGAACGTGCTCTCCACGTGCTACGTCCCGGGCCGCTGGGTCACGTGGGACGGCGACCTGCCCGGCGGCCTCGGCGACGAGGTCGTCGTGGCCGTGCGGCTGTCGGGCTTCCTCTACTGCGGCCGCGGCCGCCGCTACATGCTCCGCATGCTCGCCAAGCTGGCCGCCGGCGACGCCGTCCTCGCCATGTTCGGCCTGTTCGAGACGCCCACGTCGAGCCACTGGTGCAACGACGTCGCGCGCGGCGAGGCCGACGCGACGTGCTGGATGCCCAACTCGAGCGTCGACGAGTACGGCGGCGGCCTCGACGAGAGCGACCTCAACGACGCGCAGCACGCGAGCCTCAAGTCCATCGTCAAGGCGCGCGCCGCGGGCGTCGACGTGGGCATGAACCTCAAGGAGACGGCGGACGCCGTCGAGGTCTGCGGCGCGCCGCCGGCCAAGGGCGCGGCGCGCTTCGCCGCCCGGACGCGCGGCCTGCGGCGCCCCGCCGAGGCGCCGCGGGCCATCTGGATGGCCATCGAGGCCACGGCGGCGTGGCGCGCGAACGGCGGCCAGTCCATCCGCGCGCTCCGCCGCGCGGCCGGCGCGCCGCCGGACTTCGACCCGGACGCGGTCGCGGCCGCGCCGCCGCCGCCGCCGCCGCCGGGCGGCGGGGGCGACGCCCTCGGCGCGCTCCTCCGCTACGTCGGCCCCGCCGCCGCGGCCGCCGACCCGGCGGCCGGGCAGCAGCTCGCGGCCGCGCCGGCGGCGCCGGAGCAGCTCCCGCAGCAGCAGCTCGCGGACGCGCCGGCGGCGCCGGAGCAGCTCCAGCAGGCCGAGCAGGCCGAGCAGGCCGAGCAGGCCGAGCAGCAGCTCCCGCAGCAGCAGCAGCTCGCGGCGCCGGAGCAGCTCCCGCGGCAGCCGCCGCAGATCGTCTCCGAGGACGCGCTCGCCGCGGCGACCGCCGCGGCCGGCGCGGCGAACGCGGACGACGCGCTCGCGGCGGTCGCCGCGGACAAGTCCCTCTGGGAGCAGGCGGCGGCCGCGCGGCTGCGGCAGCTCCGGCGGCAGCCCGGCGCGCGCGACGCGCGCTTCGACGGCCGGGTCGGCGGGCTCGAGGCCGACGCGCTCGGCGGCGTCGACGCCCTGCGGGGCAGCGACGCCGTCGTCGCGTCGGGCATCGAACGCCTCGCCGACGCGACGACGCCCGAGCTCGCGGCCCAGGACGCCGAGCTCGCGGCCCGGGCCGCCGCGGAACG
>NW_008705648.1:4292-21756 GCF_000186865.1 Aureococcus anophagefferens
GCGGCGGCGCGCGTCGTCGAGCCCCCGGCGGCGGCGCGCGTCGTCGAGCCCCCGGCGGCGTCGCAGCGGCTCACGCCGCCGCCGCCGCCGGCGCCGGCGCAGCTCTTCGGGGCCGTGCTCGCCCGCGGCCGCGCGCGCGCGCCGCTGCCGGCCGGCGCCCGCGGGCTCCCGGGCCTCCCGGACCTCGACGGCCGCGACGTGCGCCGCGGCGGCCTCATGGGCGACGTGCGCCGCGGCGGCCTCATGGGCGGCGCGCCGGAGCCCACGGACGAGACGCTCGAGTGGCGGCCGACCAAGTACTCCATGGCGCGGGCCATGGCGCCGGCGCCGGTCCGGCCGCTCGTCCGCGCGCCCACGTCCTGGGACCGGGGCCGGCTGGCGGGCGACGCCGGGCTCGCGGCGCGCCGCGACGCCCGGAGCTCTTCGGACCTCCTCGGGGGCGCGTCGGCGTCGAACGGCGCGGTCTTCGGGCCGGGCTGGACGTCGCCGCAGCAGTGGACGCCGTTCCGGGGCGGCACGCCGTACCCGCCGCCGCGGCGCGTCGTGGCCTTCGCGGCGGGACCGGGCGACGGCTCGCGCCGCCGGTCCGCGTCCGCGCCGCCGCCGCCGGGCTCCTTCGAGTACGAGCTGCCGTCCGAGAGCATCTCGGACGAGAGCATCTCGGACTCGGAGGCCAAGGCGGACATCTTCTCGGCGATGGACGCGGTCATGCTCGCGTACCCGGACGAGCTGCTGCTCCAGCAGGAGGAGCGGTTCGCGGACCGCTCGCCCGAGGCCGTCGGCGCGAGTCCGTCGGCGGAGCACGTCCAGGCGTCGCCCATGGAGCAGTCCATCCCGGAGGCGCAGTCCATGGACCAAGACTCGCCCGCGTCGCCCCCCTGGGGCAACGCGGGCAATCCGACGGCGTCCTCGAGCGAGGCGTCGCCGGAGAGCCTCGGCCCCGCGCCGCCGCCGCCGCCGCCGCCGGGCCCGATCCGGGGCCTCGACGACGCCCTCGAGGCCGCCGCCGCCGCGTCGTCCGACGACGACGACGACGACGACGACGGCCTGGGCGCGCCCGTGTGCGCGCGGCGCGTCGACCTGCGCGCGCTCGCGGCCGCGCGGCTCGACCTCGAGCGGCGCGCCCAGGCCGGCGCGCTCGGCCAGGAGATGGCGCAGGTCGACGCGGCGCTCGAGGCCGAGGAGGCCGCGGAGGCCGCGCGGTCCCGCCGCATGTGGGCCGGCCTCGCGCCGTCGCCGTCGGCCTGGCACCGCCAGAAGCGCGCCCGCGCGGCCTCCGCGGCGGCCTCCGCGGCGGCGCCGCGCCCGGCGTCGCCGTCGGCCTGGTCCGACGCCTCGGTGCTGTCGGCCTCGGACGACCCGGCGCAGCAGGCGCTCGCCGAGGAGGCCCGCGCCGCGGACGAGTACGTCGCGAGCCTCTCGGCGTCCGACGGCGAGGAGCCCGTCGTCGGCGACGTGACGAAGCGCATGCGGCGCTCGTCCCTCGAGCCGTCGGACGCGCCGTCGGCCCCGCCGTCGGCCCCGCCGTCGCCGCCCTAGGGCGGCGGCGAGCGGAAAGTCGCGCGCCCGGAGCTCTTCGGAGCGCTCTTCGGGCGCGCGCCGGCGGAGGGGTGGTGCGCCGCCCACGGTTCGGCGGCCCCCTCCGCCGCAAGCAACATCGTCACTTCTTCAAGCGCACCCGCGGTCCCGCGGCCCGGGCGAGAGCACGTCGGCGTCGTTCTTCGGAGCGCCGTCGACGCCCGGGCCGCGGGGCCGCGCCGCGCGGCGTCGAGAAACGTCGGACCCGTGTATCCTTCTCGACGCTCCGCATCCCCGCCGTCCCCGCTCTTCTCGGCCGCCGCGCCTGCGGCGGCCGCCCTTCCGCAAGCTCATCCCGCGCGCCTCGGCCGCCGACGCAGTCCGAAGGCCCCGCGCGCGCGGCGTCCTCGCGTCTCCGGCGGTTCAGCTGAACCGCGGGGCGGAGGACGTCGTCAAAGGTAGTAACACATCTTTGTGTAGCCACGCGGTAGCAGCGGCCGTCGTAGCAGCGGAGGCTCCGGCGCGAAGAGCGGGCGGCGCGAGCGCGAGAAGGCCTCCGTAGCTTCGCCGAGATTGTCGTGGCGGCGAGCGGCGGCGCCGCGGGGCCGTCGAGTGACGCTCGAGTCGCCACGGCAGCGCGAGCGGCGACTCGAGCGGAGCAGATGGCGTTCAGGGGCGCGGACGAGAGCGGCGTACGAGAGATGGCGTCGAGGTAGTGCGCGTGGACGCCCTGGGCGGCGGCGCGAGCGGCGTCGCGCCGTCGAGCGGCCGCGTCCGCAGCGCCGTCGAGTGACGCTCGCGTCGCCGCTGCACGCTGCACGGTGCCGCTTGTTTTTCGTGCTCGAGTTGGAGCTGCGAGCGAGGCGACGTCCAAGTGGCGCGCGTCGCAGCAGCAGCTGCAGCGGCCAAGGGCGCGGCGCGCTTATGTCGTCGAGGTGCGAGCGGCACGTTCGCGCGGCGCCGAAACTCGCGCGCTGGCTCTCTCGACGGAACTGTCTCCGATAGGCGCCATGCTCTCTGTAGAGGAGACGCGAAGTTGCCTTCACGCTGCTTTTGTGCTCCCAGTGGCGGCGCGGCCATGGGCTCGGAGACGAGTGGCGAAGCGTGGCAAGCGCGCCGGCGATTCGCGCCCCCGACGGCAGTCGTCGTCGAGGGACGTGGTGAGGAGGGAGCGGCGCGGCGAGGGCCCCGGGGACGATGTCGTGTGCGAACAAGGTCGGGTACGGCGTGGACACGCGTCCGAGTTACGCAGCTCCTACTTCCCGCGCGCGTCCGGGTGCTTGGTGAGGTATTTCTTCACGAGCACGGATGGGGGCACGGGGAGACGGTCGTAGCTCGCCGAGAGCGCGTCCCGGAACTCGAGCAGCGCGGCGCGGTGCCGGAGGAGCCACGCGTGGGGGGAGCCCTTGACCTTGAACTTGAAGTGCTTCTCGCGTTCTTTGGCGTCGGTGCCGCGCGGCAGCGGGTCCGGATCGAGCGAAGCGAACGCGCAGCCGGCCTAAGAGGTGCGGTGTTTCGAAAGCGGGCGTTTCCGGGGCGGCGCGAACGCGCGCCTCGCAGACGATGGCAAACGCGCCTCGCAGACGATGACGGAGATGAGCGCGACGGGCAGGCCCGCCGTGATGCACGCGTCGTAGGCGTCGCGGTACCTGAGCCCGGGCCACAACCGCGGCGCCGTCAAGATGTCCCACAAGCCGTCGAAGCAGCTGTCGGGCACCTCGAGCGCGTAGCCGAGCGCGCGGATGAGCCACTCGAGGGCGTAGTTGTAGTCGTCGTCGGCGGCCTTGAGCGACTCGCGGCAGCCGAGCCACACGCTCGAGAACGAGCCGACGAAGGAGCTCCAGGTCTCGCGCGTCGTCCGCGGGCCCAGCGCGTCCAAGAGGTCGCGGAGCGGGCTGTTCCTCTCGACGGCGGCGACGCGCGCCGCGTACTCGCGGCGCCATTGCTTGTGGCGCTCGCACGTGGGCGGGTACTGGCCGACCGCCTGGGGCGCGAAGCAGGCCCGGGTCACGGGAAAGTACAAGTAGGTCCACGACCGGTAGACCGTGTCCTTGGCCTCGAGGTAGTGCGCGTGGACGCCGGCGGCGGCGGCGACGACCTCGGCAGAGGTGACGGTGTCCCCGGAAGGCAGGAGCCTGTGCATCTTGAGCATGGCCGGGCCGAACTTCTGGAGGACGACGAACGGCAGCGTCCAGCGGGAGAAGCCCCGCTTCTCGTGGCGCCGCGCGGCGCGGCGCGCGGCGACGAGGTCCGCGGGGATGGCCCCGACGAGGGCCGCGACGTTGTCGAGGGAGTTGGGCGAGCGCTCGGCCCGGGCCTTGGCGTTCAGGGGCGCGGCGCTCGGGTAGGCGGGCGCGGCCATGGCCGCGGTTTTACGCCGGATCGAGCCCTTGGCGCGCGCGGCGTCGGCGACGTTCCGGCGGGCCGTGGGGTCTCGCCGGGCCTGGAGCACGGTCTGTTTCCGTTCCAAGCGCCGCCTGGCCTTCTTCTTCATCGGAGGCAGTTCGAGGCTCGGCCGTCTTCTTCTTCCCCAGCGGGGAGATGCGGACCGTGCGGCGCTCGAGCGATGTCGTCGAGGTGCGGCTTTACGTGGCGCCACGTGCGATTGTCGTAGCGGAGCGCCGGCGGCGGACGACGACGACGGCGGGCTGGCACAGCCTTCGCGGAGTTTCGAGATGCACCGTTCAACGACTTCAAGGTGCCGGGCATCGAAAAAGCTGCTGCTCTGCGATGGAGGCGCCTACAGCTTATCCGCCGCCGGCGCGCCGCACGCACGACGAGGACGACGAGGCGACCATCAGCGAGCCGCTGCGCAGCGTGGTGCGCAGCCACAACTGGGACAACGTCCGCTACCAAGACCGGCCGCGGGAAGAACTTTTAAGTCTCGGCTTCGACGAACGACTCCGGGAGCTCGGCTCCTCGGACGAGCTCCGGGCGGTCGCTCGCTGGTGCGTCGGCACCTCCACGCGCGATAGCCTCGGGTCCCGACGACGGTTCGAGGCGCTCGAGCTGACCCTGGACGAGTCGGATCGGCGCGGCGGTCCGGGCCTCGTGCGCGACCAGGGGCTCGTGCACCGGGCCGCGCGCGCCGGCGACCTCGCCGCGCTCGGCCTGCTGCTGCAGCGCGGCCTCGCCGCCGACGATCTCGACCCGACCTGCGCGCGCGGCGGCGCGGCGTTGCTCGAGGCGACGCAGCGCCTCGAGATCGCCGCCGTCGACCTGTTGTTGCGCCGCGGCGCGGACCCGAACAAGGTCGGTTCCTCGCAGAGGACGCTCTGGGCGCCGCCGGACTTTCCGGAGCGCGCGGTGCGGGCCGACGCGTCGGCGTTGGAGATTGCGGCGCGGTTTGGGGCGGTGGACATCGCCGAGCTGCTGCTCCGGAGCGGCGCCGCGGTCGAGGGGCCGGAGCGCGCGCGCGGCACGCCGCTCGGCGCGGCCGTCGACGGCGACTCGGCGGAGATGGTGGCGCTGCTCCTGCGGTGGGGCGCGGGAGTTTCCCCGCCGACGGTCGCGCGGGCCGCGCGCGTCGCGTCCGTGGGGGTGGTGAGGATGCTGATGGAGCGGATGGAGGAAGAGGATCCGGCGGATAGTCGCTACGTGGGCCCCGTCGACGGCTACCTCATCGAGGTGGTGGAAGACATCGCGCGGCACGACGCGCCCGGGAGCGCTGTCGCGCGCGTCGACAGCGCGCGCGAATACGCGGTGTTGGACGAGATTTTGTCCAAGTCGACGGTGTCCCCGCGGCTCAAGAACCGGTTGTTGGGGGGGCTGCGCTGGAACTGCTCCGACGCGCGCGGCGCCGGCTACGCGTTTCTCCTGCGGAAATACGGGGCGCGCTGTTTCCACAAGGAAAAGCCGGGCTGCTGGAGGCTGTTCGCGCCGGGAAAGTGCGCGGCGGACCGGTTTTACGGGACTTGGGTCAGCAGGGTCGCGCTGCGGAAGCTCCGCGGAAACGGGGACGCGCGCAAGACGATCCTCGGGTTTCTCCGGAATGGAGGAGCTTTGTGGTAAAGGTGTGTGATTCGAGGAGGCAGGAGGCCCAGCCTTCGGAATTGCGCCTGCAAGGTGCAGGGCATCGTGCCCTGGCTCCAGGGAGAGCGGCGCATGGAGGAGTCCGTCGTCGACGGCGCGCGCGCGCCCAGCCGTGCGGGCGCCGCGGGCGCGTCCGAGTTCTTCGGCGCCGAAGGCGCGGGTTCGAGTGTTGCGAGTTTGGGACGGCGGGCAGGGGCCCGCCAGGGCCCACGGTCCTCGAGTTCTCGGGCGGCGGACGGCGGAGCTACTTCGCCGAGAAGCTCGAGGCCGCCGTCGTGGGCGTCCGGCGGCGCGGCGGCGCGCAGGCCGTCGAGGGTGGCGGTGGCGTGGGCGCGAGGCCGCCGAGGCCCTCGGAGAAGCGCGTCGCCGGCGCGCTCCTCGAGCGTCTTCGACGGCCTCGAGCGTCTTCGGCGGTCATCGAGCGCCGCGCCGGCGACGCGCTCGAGGACAGACGCGGCGACGACGCGCTCGACGACGACGCGCTCGACGACGACGCTCTCGGCGCCCTCGGAGACGCTCGAGCGCGTCGGCGACGAGCTTCTCCGGCGGCCTCGAGCGTCTTCGACGGCCTCGCGCGCCTCGGCGGCCTCGGCGGCGGCCTCGGCGGCCTCGAGCGGCGCGCCCGCGTCCGTCGGCGCCGCGCCCGCGAGGACAGACGCGACGACGACGCTCTCGGCGCCGACGGACGCGCGCGCGCGCGCGACGCGCGAACGATCCCCGACGCCGCGAGGCTCGTTTCGGACGGTTTCGCGGGTTACAGGCCGGGCTATCGTCCTCAGAGTCGGGTCGAGGGTTAGTCGAGGGTTAGAGAGGCGCTCGCTGAGGGTTACGGCCATCGCTAGGTGTATTGTTAGGGGTTAGGGTTTCACCATATATGGGGGGGTGCGGGGGGGCGGCGGCTGGAGAGGGGGGTACGCGACGCTCACGCACAGTCCCGTCGATCGTTGTCCGCCGCCACGCGCGCCGCCACGCGCCGCGCCGCCACGCGCGCCGCACACACACACACGCGCGCGCGCGCGCGCGTCCACAGGGGGCCACTCAGGCCCTCCAGGGAGGTTCCTCCTGGAGGAGCCTCCCTGGCGCGGGCCGTCCGTGAAATTCCCCCCGAACAGGGCGCCGCCGTCGCCGGCCTGGCGCCAGGCGACGGCGGTCTGGTACAGAGGGAGGAGGGAGGAGGACGGACCGCGGGGAGGCGGGGACCGGGGAGGGAACTCTCCGAGGCTCGGGGCCCCCCGGTGCCGTCGGGCGCCGTGGGGCGGTGGGAGCGACCACCGTCCCGCCGGCGCGGGTCCACGCGCCGCGAGCGGCGACATGTCCCCGCTTCACCTTCTCCGTGCTGGGGGCCCGGAGCCCCGCTCTCGGCCGTTCTCGCGCGGGGAAGGGGACGTTCGCCTGCGCTTGCGCCGTGAGCGCCGCGGGCGCCACCGGGCCAGGCCCGCTATGTCGCGCCCGCAGCGCTCGCGGGGCTCGGCCCTTGCGGGCCCACCCCGAGGCGCGCGCGGCTTGAACGCGAGCTTGCGCGCGAGCGCGCGAGAACGACCGAGAGCGCGAGTTGAAGTCGGACCTGCGGCGCGCGGCGACGCTTGTCGTGGCGCTCCGCGGCGGCGGGCGGGCGGGGAAGACGCGGCGGGCGGGGAAGACGCGGCGGGCGCCAGGGACATGCGCCAGGGACATGCGCCATTGGAGAGGGCCGCGTCGCCGACGCCGAGAGAAGCGCGCCGGCCGCGGGACCTGCGCGGCGGGACCCCGCGCCGCGCCGCCGCCGTATGGGCGTCCCCATACGGCGGCGCTTGCGACGCGAGGCCGAGACGCGACGGCGGCGCGCGATTTTCCGACGGCGAGGCCCGCTGCTGCTGCCCGCCGACGCACTTCGTTTCAAAACGGCACCGTTCGGACGGTGCCGGCGCGGTGCCGCGGCTTTAGCGCGAGGCTGGGTGGCGGCCGTCGACGCTCTCGCGGTGGACAGCGCCGCTCCCGTGTCGCGGCCGCAACCGCGCGACGGCGCCATGGGCGGCGGCTCGCCGTCGCGGAAGAAGAAGCGCGCGGCGTCGCCGACGGCTTCCGCCACGCCGACGGCGGCGGCGAGCTCGAGCGCCCCGGGGCAGCAGTCCCACACCTACAGGGACCACCGCAGCTTCCCCGCGGACCTCAAGCACGGCGACCTCGTCGTCGTCATCGACCGCAACACCGGCGCGCGGCGCGACGGCGTCGTCCTGCGCATGAGCAAGGCGGGGTCGACGGCCCGCGTCCGCATGTGCGACGGCGCGTTCGAGGCGCTGACCAAGCACACGGGGCCCGTCCAGGGGTCGCTCCTCAAGGTCGAGGGCAAGGAGGGCATGACGGAGGCCCTGGAGCGGTGGAATGCGCGGCGCAGCCCCTACGCGGCGTCCGCCCACTCGGACGCGGCCGCCGCGGCCGCGAAGACGCTCGCCGACGCCGTCGAGGCCGCGCTGCTCCACGACACGAAGCCGGCCCCCGGCCAGGCCGCCCAGGGCGAATCGGTCGCGCCGGGCTCGGTGCTGGCATGGCTTTGGTGCCGGGATCGGCGGGGGCCGCAGCGCGAGGACGGCGGCGACGACCCCGGGGAGAAGCCGCGGCTCTTCATCGGCGCGCGGCCAGCGTCCCGTCGCGAGTTTCTCGGCCGCGCAGCAGAGCCTCGTCCGCCCCGTCGCAGAGTTTTGCAGCGGAGGGCAGAAGCTCGCGCGCGCCGTCCACGCCGCGGAGCTCGAGGCGGGCCGGCACACCTACGTGCTCACGGTCGACAGCGACCCCGACACGGACGCGGACTTTCCCGTGTCCTTGCACGGGGCCTTCGCGAACGAGATCCTCGGCTTCTGCGTGGACTTTACGGTCTGGGGCGCGCACATCGGCCTCCCGTGCGAGAGCGGCTGCCCCGCGGTCCCGCGCGCGGCGCCTCGAGCTCGGGCTTCTTCGCGTCGACCGCGCGCCCCCGCGCGCAGGACCGCGCCAACCAGGCGCGGGACCAGGCCGCCGGGTCCATGGGCATGCTCGGCTTTGAGGACAAGGACATCGCCGTGCACCTGCAGGCCCGGCGGCGCGGCCGCGGCGCCCGAGCGCGTTTTTTTTTGGGGGGGACGACCGCGCGCAGGGAGAACCAGTACCACTGCATCAAGGCCTACGGCGACGTCTGCGCGCACTTTTCGCGCGAGGCGCCCGGGTTCATCTGCAGCCTGGAGAACCCGAGCCAAAATGCGCTCTACGGGCTCCCGGCCTTCCACCACTGGCGGCGCGGCGCGGCCGCGTCCCTTTTTTTTTCTTCGCGCGGTCCCGGACCCGAAACCACAGGGTCCAGAACGGCGCCCTGGGCGTGCCGTTCAGCCACTGCACGGAGCACTTTAGGGACCCGGCGACGCGCTACTGCGACGAGCAGCGCGGCACAAGAGAGCGAAATTCCCAACTTCAAAGGCTCAATTCCCGACTTCGAACGCTCGTATCTCGGCCGTTTTCCGCTCGTTTCGGCTGATTTTTGGACGAGCGATCATCTCGCGGAACGGTCTCGACGCGTGGATGTTTCGCTCGTGACGCGCGCGCGCGGCACGCGCACGCTGAAGCATCTTACCGCCCAGGCAAGGAGGGCCTGTTCTTCAGCAACAGCCCGAACTGGCCCGTCGGCGACGACATGATGCTCGACGGCGCGGACGCGCGCGGCAAGCTCTACTGCTGCCCCGGCGGGACGCGGTGCCCGGTGAAGGGCACGACCTGGGACCAGCTCGTCGCGCCCGAGGGCGAGCTCGCCGCGCAGACGCACGTCAACGGCGCGTACTGCGCGCTGGCCGGCGACCGCCTCCGCGACGCCGCCGTGTATTCCGACACGACGGCGTCGACCTTCGCGCGGACCTTTTGCGAGGCCCCGCGGGATGGCTGGCGCGGCCGGAAGCTGCGCTTGTGGCGCACCTTGTGGGCGGACAAGGACAAGAAGTACTTCCTCAAGGCGGACGCGGAGCGCATCCCCGAGGCGGCCGTCCAGCTCGGCTGCCGGGCTTTCCCGGACGGGACGACGCCCTAAATGTTTAGTCCCGTCGCCCTAAGCGTTTGAACCAAAGGGGACGACCGCGACGCGGGTCCGCCGCGAGCCCGCGGGCAGCGCCGGGTCGGCGTCGTAGAGCGGGGTGCCCGGCTCCGGGGGCGTCGTCGGCGTCACGTGGGCGAAAATGGCCATGGTGAAGCGGATTGGCAGGTCGTCGAAGCGCGACGCCGGGCCCGCGTCCGCGTCGTCGTCGTCGTCGTCGTCGTCGGCCGGGTTCGGGGGCCGGCACAGCGGGCAGACGGCGTGGAGGACCTTTGAGCCGCTGAGGAAGACCATGTCGCCGAGCTTGTAGTCGACGAGGATCGCGCCCGTGATCAGGACGAGCTCGCCGGCGACGTAGGGCGCGTTCGGGTTGGCCGTGCCCCCGAGGAGGCATGTCGGCACCTTGTCCTTCTTGTCGCGGTGGACGGCGACCTGGCTCATCGCGTACTGGAGGATCGTGCAGCAGGCCTTGTATATTTCGGCGCCTTCGGCCACATCGTGGCCCATGAGCGCGAGGACGCGGCGCGCGCGGTCCTCGACGCACCGCAGGAGCGCCTGGACGCAGTCACAGGAGCCCTTGAGTTCGGACAGGGCGAGGCCCTGGCGGTCGAGGTACCTGCGGAAGGGCTTCCAGGTGACGTTCTTGCCGGCGCGGTTCGTGTAGACGGAGTGGCCCTTGGCCGCGAGGACCGGCGCCAGCCGCACCTCGCGGTGGTCGAGGATGTAGGAGAACAACGCCTTTCTGATCTCGACGGTCTTGTAGCAGTGCGCCAGCGACTGGGCGTCAAAGGAGCCGACGGGGTGCTCGGGGAAGACGCCGCTCGCGCTCTTGGCCTCGCCCGCGGCGAACTGGCTATGCCAGCGCATGACCAGCAGGAGGCCCCGGCGGGCCAGCGGCGTGAGCGCGTCGCGCAGCACGACGGCGACGGGCGGCCCGCCGTCGTCGAGCTCGACGGCGTAGCTCTCGTAGGGGAGGACGTAGCCCGCGGCCGCGCGGCCCGGCCGCTCGCCGCCGGCGGGCCGGCGCAGCGCGTTGAGCTTGTCGGGCAGGTACTGGATGGCCCAGTCGCCGTCGATCGTCGCGAGGCCCTCCAGGTTCGCGCGCAGCACGACGTCGATCCGGAGCTCCGGATCGACGTCGTACCGCCGGCCGAGCGCGCCGTCGCGCGCGCCGCGGCGCCGCATCACGATCGGCCGGCGGCGGCCCCACCTGTCGAGGTACTTTTGGATCTCGCAGCGGCGCTCCGTGGCCCGCCGCACGTCGTCGGCGACGAACTCGTGGAAGTCGCGCTCCGCGCGGCCCCACGCGGCCGGATTCGTCGGCGCGGGGGGCTTGGTGGAGGAGTCGCCCTGGTCCGTCGACGCCGTGAGGAAGGTCACGTCGGGCTCTCGGCTCTGCAGGTAGTGGGTCATGCGCTTGGTGGAGCTCGCGTTCTGGCGCAGGCGCTCGCAGGTCACGCGCGCCGCGAGCCCGTGGAGCTGCTGCTCCGTCAGGTTGGGGTCATCGTCGGTCGCGAGCGCGTGGTAGGGCTGTGCGAGCGCGGCAGCACCCGCCGCGCGCGCCGCGTACTTTGCGTCGTCGCGGGTGGAGTACGGTAAATTTTTTACGCCGGGCGCGCGCGACGGCCGCTGCTGCTGGGGCGGCGGCGGCGACGGCTGCTGGAGCTGCTCCGGCGACGGCTGCTGGAGCTGCTCCGGCGGCGAGAGGCGCTGCTGCTGGAGCTCCGGCGGCGAGGGCTGCTGCTGGAGCCGCGCCGGCGAGAAGAGCTGCCGCGGCGGCGGCGGCGCCGAGAAGAGCTGCTCCGGCGGCGGCGGCGGCGACGGCGAGGGCTGCTGCTGGAGCTGCTGGAGCTGCTCCGGCGGCGAGAAGAGCTGCTGCTGGAGCTCCGGCGGCGAGGGCTGGAGCCGCGGCGGCGGCGCCGAGAAGAACCGCCGCGGCGGCGGCGCCGAGAAGAGCTGCTCCGGCGGCGGCGGCGGCGGCGAGAGCTGCTGGAGCTGCGGCGGCGCCGACGAGAGGAGCTGCTGCTGGAACTGCGGCGGCGAGAAGAGCTGCTGCGCGAGCCGCGGCGCGGGCCGCGGCGGCGGCGGCGGCCCGAGGAAGATGGGCGTCAGGACCCGCGCGGGCGCCGGCGTCACGCCGCCGTCGCCAAAGTCGTAGCCGCGGGCGTCGCGGCGGCGGACGTCGTCGTAGCCGCGGAAGTCGTCGCCCCGGAAGGCGCGGCGGCGGTCGTCGTAGAAGGGGCGGCGGTCGTCGTCGTAGCCGCGCCGGAAGTCGTCGTAGCCGCGGCGGTCGTCGCAGAACGCGCCGCGGCGGCGGTCGTCGTAAAAGGGGCGGTCGTCGTAGAAGGGGCGGTCGTCGTGGAAGGGGCCGCGGCGGCGCTCGTCGGCGCGCGGGTAGTCGTAGGAGCCGCGCGCCTCGGACGCGTTCGGCGCGACGACGGCGCCGGAGACGACCAGGGCGCGGGAGCCGGCGTCGACGATGGCGGCGCCCATCGTCGTCGTCGTCGTCGACGCCCGCAGCTGCTTCTTCTTCATCTTCTTCTTCTCCTTCTTCTTCTTGTTCTCTTTTTTTCTCTGGACCTCCGTCTTGGGCGTTTTCTGCTTCTTCGGCTTCTGCTGCTCGGACGGCCGCAGGCCGCGCTTGGGCACGACGGGGCGGGCCACGAACTGGGCGAGGATCGCCGGCGGCGGCGCCGGGGAGTCGTCGTCGCGCGGCGGCGGCGGCAGCGGCAGGAGCGGCTCCGGCGACGGCGGCGGCGCGGGGTCGTCGTCGTCGTCGTCGACGTTGACGTCCTCGCGGAGCGCCAGCACGTCGTTGTCGTTGACGTCCTCGCGGAGCGCCAGCACGTCGTCGGCGTCGTCGCCGTGGAAGGCCGGCGCGACGACGGCGAGCCGCTCGAGCCCGGCGGCGCCGTCGTCGCGCGCCTTGAGGCTGTCGTCGGCGAGGACGCCCGGGAAGTCGGCGACCATGCCGCTCTGGCCCTTGTTGGCGGGGACGTCGATCGCGGTGTCGCAGAAGAGCTCCGCCGCCCACTCCACGGGCCAGCCGTAGAGCGTCTTGCGCGCGGACTCGAAGTAGGCCGCGCCCACGAGCGCGAGGTCCTTGTGGTGCTCGAGCTGGGCGGCGGACGTGTAGACGTAAGGCCTGTCCTCGCGGAACTTGACCACGCCGACGACGCGTGCGTCCTCGAGCTGGCCGGTGGTCTTGATGATCCAGTGCGGCTTCGCGCGCCTCGACGGGTCGAGGCGGTAGGGCCGCACCTCGATGGCCTTGCGGCCGCTGGCGAGCTGGGTCGCCCACTCCTGCTGGACCTGGATCCCCGGCAGGCGGATCGTGCCTTGGCCGCGCGCCTTCATGTGCGCGTAGAGCGCCGCGTCGCCGACGCCGACGCAGCCCACCTCGAGGCGCGGCGCCGGGAGGTCCAGGTCGACCGTGCGCGTGTTGCTCGCGTTGTCCTTCTCGCTTTTGCGCGCGTTCGCCGCCGAGACCAACGACGCCGCGCGCTCCTTCTTGGCGGCCCTGCCCTTGGCCTGGCTCTGGAGCTTCTCCTTGTCGCTGCGCTTCTTCTTCTCGACGCAGCGCCGCGTCGGCCGCGCCGGCGGCTTGGGCACGCGGGATTTTGCCGCCGGTGGCGGCGCACTCGGCCGGCGTTTATCGGCGTTGCGCGTCGTGACCATGGCGCTGTGTTTTCACGGACTAGCCATCGTTGTCGCAAGAAACTCCTCGTTGCAGTGCAACAACATCGAATTTGGAGGATGGGCAAGCGGCGGAAGCGTGCTATCGGACACGAGTGCCAGCTCCCGGATGACGTCGCCGAGTTCGCGCGCAGCGGCGAGGCGCCGGACGACGACCGGCGGCGCAGCGGCGAGGCGCCGGACGACGACCGGCGGCGCAGCGACGAGGCGCCGGACGACGACCGGCGGCGGCGGAGCGACGAGAAGTCTCTGGACGACGAGGCGCCGGACGACGACCGGCGGCGAAGCGACGAAGCCCCGGACGACGACGAGGCCCCGGACGACGAGGCGCGGCGGCGGCGACGCGCCGCTCGTGGACCCCCGGGCCGTGCTCGCGCTCCTGGCGACGAGGCCGTCGTCGACCTCGCGGCGGATTCGACGAGCTCCGACGACGACCACCAGCCGTTGACGGCGTCCCTCGCGCTGGTCGTCGGCGGTGGCGCGACGCCCGCCGGCGCCGTGGCCGTCGTCGTCGTCGGCGTCGTGCGCCGCGCGGCCCCCGGAGCCCTCGTCCTGGACGTGGACCTGCTCGAGCGGCTCGGGCATGTGGGACGAACGCGCCGCGCGCGGCGGCATGCGAATACGCGGGCTACTACGGCGCCGCCGCGGCCCCCGCCCTCGGCGTCGCTCATCGCCGGCGTCCTCGTCACCGCGGGCCACTACGTGGCCGCGGTGTGCCGGCGCGGCGAGGGTTCTCGCTGGCGCGTCGACACGTTCGACGCGCTGCGCCGCGGCGGCGTCTGGACGCGCGGTGAAGAAGATGTGCTGGAAGCCGTCGCGACCTGGCTCGGGGGAGCCGTGGAGCGGGGCGGAGCAGCAGCACGACTGGAACCGCCGCGCCAGACGGACCGGCGCTCCTGCGCGCTGTGGGCCTGCGCGTCGCTGGCGGCGGCGCTCGGCGGCGCCGCGCCTCCGCGGACCAAGGCCGAGTGTCGCGCGTACTTGGCGGATGTCTAAATTATGAGGTCTGGGAATTCGGCGGCGGCTCATGAAGCCGGGGCGTCCGGGGAGCCCGCGCGGTCGACCGTGACGGACGGAGCTCCGCGTCGTGGGCGGCGACGCCCGGAGCTCCTGGAGTTTGATGTCGAGCGCGTCTTCGACGAGCGAGCGCGTCGTGGGCGGCGACGCGCTGGGCGCGGAGCGAGAGCGGCGAGAGCGCCTCGGCGAGCGCGTCGCCGGCGACGCTCCGCGCGCCCGAACGCGTCGGGCAGGGGGAGCCGCACGTGAAGATCGGCGCCGAGTTCGCGCGCGTCGCGCGCGCCGCCGCCGTCGTCGACGAGGCCGCGCGGGCCGTCGTCGAGCGCGTCGAGCGCGTGGGCGCGGGCGAGGACCCGAGCTCGTCGGAGGCGTCGTGGGCGCCGTCGTGGGCGCCGTCGTGGGCGTGGCCGGCGACGAGGCCGAGGGCGCCGCCGTCGTGGGCGGTCTCGACGTCGTCGCGGTCGTCGCCGAGGGCGCCGCCGTCGAGGGCGTCGTCGAGGACGAGGGCGCCGCCGTCGTGGCCGCCGTCGTGGCCGCCGTCGTGGCCGCCGTCGTGGCCGCCGTCGTCAGCGCCGCCGAGCGCGTCGTCGAGGTGCGGCCCGGCGCCGAAGACCACCGGCAGCAGCCGCGGCGAGAGCCACGAGCTCGTAAAGGCCGAGGCCATGCGGCTCTCAGCCAGACGTTTCCCTCTTCAGCATCGGCTCGCGAGATGCTCGCGCGCGCGGTGCGCGCGAGCATCGTTCTCGACGGCGTCGGCGTACCGCGGCGCCGGCCGCGGCAGCGCTGGCGCGTCGTCGTCGCCGCCGAGGCGGAGTTTCATCGACTCCCGCGTCAGCACGTTGCACTTGGACGTGCCGTCGTCCCACTCAATGAGACACACGTTGCACTTGGACGTGCCGTCGTCCCACTCAATGAGGCACATGTCTTCCGCCCCCTCGAGCGGCTGCCACTGGTATGGAGGTTCGCACGACGCTGGCTCGAGTAGGAGCGCCGGAAAGTACTTCCACGGTCCATGCGGGTTCGTGAGACTCACCGAGAACGGCGCCCACGGCTGGCCTCGACGCCGTAGCGGATCGTGTAGACGCTGTCCTGCACGGAGATGACCGTCATGGGGATGTGCAGGTGGAGCTTGGACGCGACGAGCGCCCAGGAGGTCGAGACGATGCAGGTGGTGAAAGAGAAGATCCAGGTTTTGCGGAAGGAAGCAGGCATTAAAAGATTGAGCGTGGTCGAGCCGGAGGACCCGGCGGCTTTCTCAAAAGAGAAGGCCACGCGGATGGTCCCGACGCGGAAAGGACCCACTCGGAGCCAGACGTTCCCGCTGTCCTGGACTACCATCCTCTCCATCGACCTCGGATGTTACGGCCCGGCGCCACGCAGGTTAGAGAGGGGATGGGAGGTTTGGTTAGGCCCTGCGCGCGCCCGACGGATGTTACGGCCCGGCGAGCCCCGCTGCCAGGATGGCAACGCGCCCCCGAGCGACGGCGGTCGCGTCTGCCACTTGTTGAGACCGAGGCGCCGAGGTCCCCGAAGAGCGACCCCCGGGGGCGCCGAGGCGCGTTCCCGAGGCGATGCATCCGAGACGCGGAGCGCATCCGAGAGCGCCGAGGAGAAGCGCTGCGCGCGAGTGTTGTGGGCCGCGACCCGGGCGCGCGGCGCACGAGGACGCGCGCCCGGGTCGCGGCGTCGTTCGAACGATCACACACGCTGCGGCGCTCGTCGACGACGCCGTCATCCCTGCACGGCGGTGCATGGACCACACGCGCCGCCGCCGCGAGGGCGGGGCGCGTGCGCTGCGCATCGGCGGGCGCCGGCTCTGACGACGGCGCCGTGGCGAGTGTTCGAGGGCGAACGAGAGCGTCGTCGGCCGGGTGCTTCGTTCGAACGCCAGGGAAAACGATCGACGGCGTTGCGCGGCGCGCCCGCGCGGGCGTTGATGTTGTTGAGCTTTCGTTCGAACGCGCGGAGCGTCGAGAGTTCTGGGGGCGCGGGGCCTCGACGAGGTGCAGCTGCTGCGAGAGCGTCGCGCGGGGGTCGAATCGTTCTCGACGCAACAACTCGCGCCGGCGCCCGGCGCCCCGCGGGCCGCCGACGACGGCGGCGGCGGCGGTCCTGCGCGCGCGTCGTCCGCCCCGATCTGCAACTCGATGTCCACGTCGTCCGCGGCGCGGACGACGCGCGCGAACTCGGCGCGCGCGCGCGCGATCAACTCGGGTCCCCGGCCGAACCGAGCCGCGGTCCCGCCCCCGCCCCCGAACGCGGGAGCTCGCGGCGCAACTCGGTAACTTTCAACGCGCGACTTTTCAACTCAAACGACGCGCGGGGCAACTCGGTGACGTGCAACTCGGTGATTTCCAGCGCAACTCGATACTTTCTAGCGCAACTCGATGCTGTGCGGGGGCAACTCGGACGACGCGCGGGGCAACTCAAGCGGCGCGCGGTGCAACTCGATACTTTCTAGCGCAACTCGGTACTGGAGAGAACTCGGATCCCCGGCCGTGGTGGACCGCGGTCCCGCCCCCGCCCCCGAACTCGGTACGTCCAACTCACGTGCCGCCGCCGCCCAAAACTCGAACCTGACCCTGCGGGTCAGGGTTAGGGTTTAGGGTAGCCGGACGGCGGCGGGCGCTGGCCGGCGCCCATCCGCTCGCCGGAGGGTTAGGGTCAGGGTTAGCGGGACGGCGCGGAGCTGGTGGTAGCCGATCTGTGGTCCGTCTAGCCCCTGGGAAAGTGCCTGGGCCGGAGGTAGGCGCCGCGGTCGGTGGTTCGAAGTCGCACGTGCGCGAAACTGGGGGCTTGTATCTCCATCGTCGGGACCCCCGGTCTGCGTGCGACCCCCGGCGGCCGAGTGGCTTTTGGGCATGGAGTTGGTCCGCGCCCCTCGCCGCGCCGCTGCGGGTCTTTGCGTGCGTTCGAAGGCTGCGCGAGGCGTGTGTGTTGGCCAGGCATGGCGCCGCTGTCCAGCAGGACCAAAAAGTGGCGCGAACGAGCGTGTATGTGAAGAGCGCTCGTCGTTCTACGGGGGCATTGCCTGCGAGATGCGAGTTTCGAGAGAGCGGTCCGCGCTCGAACACTCGCCGCGCCGTCGCGAGAACTCGGACCCTTTGGGAACGAACTCTGAGCCCCGGCCGGAAGTGACCGCGGGCTCCGCCCCCGCCCCCGAACTCGGAC
>NW_008705648.1:22993-23765 GCF_000186865.1 Aureococcus anophagefferens
GCGCCCCGCGCAGCGGCTTAGGGTTAATGCGACGCGCGTAGCGCGGAGCTGTGTTTCCTGATCCGACGTCGGGGAAGCGGTTTTGGGCCCAAGCCTGCTCGGCACTATTTCCTACCGGACTCGTTTGGTTATAAAACCCGCCCGGCGAGGGCCGCCCCGCGGGGGCCGCCGGAGGCAAGGCGCCGGCTTGCCGGTCGCGCCTCCCGCGAGGGACCGCCGGAGGCTCGCCGAAGGCACCGACGCGTACGGACCCCAGGTTGCGCGAACTTCCTTCGGGCTGGATCCTGCCGGCTTCCACCCCCTTCGCCCTGGATTCTGCCGGTCTCCCGCCCCCTTCGCTCCGGATTCTGCCGGTCTACAGCGAGACGGACAGTGGAGTTTAGCGCGCCGAAGGCGCGCTGAGTTTCCCCGCCGAAGGCGGGTTGTGAGTTTCCGCCGAAGGCGGCTAAGTTCGAGTTTAGGGTTAGGGTTAGGGTTAGGGTTAGGGTTAGGGTTAGGGTTAGGGTTAGGGTTAGGGTTAGGGTTAGGGTTAGGGTTAGGGTTAGGGTTAGGGTTAGGGTTAGGGTTAGGGTTAGGGTTAGGGTTAGGGTTAGGGTTAGGGTTAGGGTTAGGGTTAGGGTTAGGGTTAGGGTTAGGGTTAGGGTTAGGGTTAGGGTTAGGGTTAGGGTTAGGGTTAGGGTTAGGGTTAGGGTTAGGGTTAGGGTTAGGGTTAGGGTTAGGGTTAGGGTTAGGGTTAGGGTTAGGGTTAGGGTTAGGGTTAGGGTTAGGGTTA
>NW_008705649.1:0-1427 GCF_000186865.1 Aureococcus anophagefferens
GCTGGACCCCCTTCCTGTGAGAGAGACGACCCCTCTCTTAATGTTGTTGTGCCTACCAGACGATGTCGCGCTCGGGCCGCACGGCGACGACGACGCGGTCGTCGAGCACGCCCGCCTCGATGAGGAAGACGTCCTCCGCGTGCTCGCCGTGGGGGTTGTCGACGCCGCGCTGCGCCTGGCGCGTCGTCGGGTAGACGTCGTCGACGACGCGGACGGCGGAATCGCCGGGGACGCTCGACACCTCCTCGTCCCAGACGAACGTCGTGCCGCCGTCCTCGAAGACGCAGAGCGGGTGGATCTCGCCTGCGGTAGACGTGTTTTTGCGAGCCATCGCGCGCGCGGGAGACGCCGCATCGCGCCGCTGTTCAACACGACGCCGACGCCGAGCGCGTCGCCGTCGCCCGTTTCGTACTCGACAATGTCGTTCTCCGCCGGCTCCCACCAGAGCCCGTCGCTCTCTTCGTCGTCCGCCGCCGACGCGCGCGGCCGATGTCTCTCGTGGGAGGTGCTCTGGTGCGTCGGCGCGATGCAGCTGCGCTGCTGGTTTGGTGCGAAGGAGCGCGCGCGCTGCCGGTTTGGCGCGAAGGAGCTCGCACAGCACGCGAGGAGCACCACGAGCACACGCATTGCTTGCGCAGTTTTGGCCGACCTTGAAGGCTCATTGCAGCCCATAAGTCGCCTATCGATGGCAGCCTCTAATGCGGCCTTTGTCGCCGCGCAGCCCGCGCTCGTCGTCGCCGAGGCGCGGAAGCGCGAGGCCCAGGAATACTTCAAGAGGGAGCAGTGGGAGGCGGCCGTCGCCGCCTTCGGCGAGGCCCTCGCCACCGTCGCCGGCGCCGGCGATTCGGAGAAGGCCGCGCAGCTGCGGCTCGCCATCGCGCTGAACCTGGCCCTCGCGGCGCTGCGGAGCGGCGACGCGGCCAAGGCCGCGTCGGCCTGCGAGGACGCCCTCGCGCTCGACGGGGGCAATCTGAAGGCGCTCTACCGCCGCGGCGTCGCGCGGGGCCAGCTCGAGGATTGGGCGGGCGCGGCCGCGGACCTCGAGGCCGTCGCGGCGCGCGCCGGCGAGGGGGGCGTCGCCGCGGCGGCGCGCCAGGCCCTCGCGGCCCTCCGGGACCAGCAGGCGGCGGCGCAGCGCGGCGAGCGAGACGCGGAGGAGGCGGAGGAGGCCGCGCCGCCGAAAGAAGCCAAGCCGCCGCCCAAGTACCTCACGGCGCCGCCGCCGCCGCGGCCGGCGCCCAAGGTCGAGGCGCCGCCGCCGCCGACGCTCTCCGGCGGCTTCCTCAAGCGCGCGCGCGAGGCCGCGGAGAAGCGAAAAGCGGCCAAGAAACTGGAAGCCCAGGGACCAAAGAACAGCGAGCCCTGGAAGCAGGGCGCCAAGGCCGCCCTGGCCGCGCGCGCGAGCGCCGTCGCCGCGGCCAACGACG
>NW_008705649.1:5820-7962 GCF_000186865.1 Aureococcus anophagefferens
GGACGCGGCCTCGACGATGGCCTCGTCGCCGACGCTCTCCGGGACGGATCGCACGCAGGCGACGGCGGGCCTAGCCCGCGGCGTCTTCGGCGGTCTCTCGAGCAGCGGCTCCTCTTCCGAGTCGTAGGATCCCCGCGGCGATTCAGCTCTGCCGACGTTGATTCGGCTCGGGGCCCGTGGAAATCCCGTGGCGTCGTCGCGGGTTCGGTCCGCGGAAGGGGCGCCTCGGCCGCCGCGCCGCCGCCGCCGCCGTCGTCGTCGTCGTTGTAGAAGGCGCCGGTGACGGCGCCGTCGAAGGGAAGAATCATCGTCGTGTGATCGTCGCTATCGTCCTCGCCCGGCGCCGGCTCGGGCTCGGGCTTGGGCTCCGCCGCGGCGACGTCGCCCGGGTCCGTGTAGAGCGGAGCGACCTTGATGACTTTTCTCGGTCTTTTCAGCGACGAAGCCGCTGGCAGCTGCCTCGTTGCGGCTCTGCGGACTGCCTTGCGCACCGCGCGCGTCACCAGAAACGGCGACGCGACGAAGAGGGCGAGGAGTAAAAGGTGAAATCCGAAAAAGTGGCGGAACCTCCTTGCTGCCGCGGCGTCGCAGGCGTGGCACTGGCCGGTGGACATGTCGCGGTAAAAATCGCGCTCGCAGGCCGCGCACAGCGTCTTGTAGTAGCCGTCCGCGCATCGCGTAGCGTTTCCCGCTCCGCCGACGCATGCGTCCTCGCGGAAGCACTCCCTGACCTTCGACGAGCCGGGCGTCGTCCGCCAGCAGCCGTCGTGCACCGCGATCGTCTCGATGGTGGTTCCCTCGGCACAGGTCGCATGGTCGGGGCACGAGACGCACCTCGAGCCGTCGATCGCGGTGTCGTCGTCCGCGAGGTAGAGGCCCGCTTCGCAGAAGTCGCAGGTCGTCGAGCCCTGACGGGACGTGCGCCCGAGCTGGAAGGACGAGCAGCGGTCGCAGCCAAGCTGGCCGCTCTGCGGCTGATACGTCGACGCCGGGCAGCGCTCGCACTGCTTTTGCCCGGCCGCGGGCTGTCGACGGCCCGGCGCGCACGCCTCGCAGGCCGTGCTGAAGGGCTTGTCCGAGAATTCGCCCGCGGGGCAGGGGCGGCATTCGATCGAATCGGCCGTAAAATAGCCAGGCTGACAGACCTCGCAAAACAAGCCCAGGGGACTGAACGTGCCGTTCTCGCAGGGCGCGCAGGTGATGTTACCGTTGTCAACCACGACTTCGCGTTCGCCGGGGAGACAGTTCGAGCAAAATCGCTGCCCGAGTCCAGATATCCTGCCGGCCGGGCAATTCGTGCAGACGCCCGCGGCGGGCGCGTTGGAATAGGTATTGTAGGGGCACAATTCGCACGTCGTGGCCGTGGTCTCGTTGGCGAATTTGCCCGCAGCGCATGGCTTGCACGCGCCATCGAGCGGCACGTAGCCGTCGTCGCTATATTTGCCGGGTAGGCACCGCGGCCGCGTCGGCGCGGCACTGGGTAAGCTGGACGGCGAGGCCGTCGGAGCGGTCGAAGGGGCGGCGGTCGGAGCGCCACTCGGAGCGCCGCTCGGCGCAGAGGTCGTCGGCCCGCTCGTCGTCGGCGTCGCAGACGGAATCGCGGTGGTTGGGGCGGGAGTAGGTTTGGGTGTCGGCGTGGCCGTCGGCGCGGGAGTAAATGACACCTGAAAATCGATCGAATCCACGAGAGACCCGTCGTCCGTGCACTTCAGGGTGAGCGTGAACTCGTTCGAACCCGCGTCGCCGGCGACGACCTGCATCTGCTGCCCGTCGTTGGCTATGGTCTGCGAGCCGACCTCGTTCCCGTCCGGGTCGGTCAGCGTGACTTCGACGGTCGCGCAGCCGGGGCCGCGGTACGCCCAGAGGAGCTCGCACTCGATGCCGTGGACGCACGTCGACGCGGTGCCAATGCTCGTGATCGCCAGGACGGAGGCCGTGGGAGGAGGGGAAGGGGCGGGCGTCGGCTTCGGCGTGGTGGGATTTGGCGTTGGAGTCGGAGTCGGCTGCGGCGTCTCGCAGTTTGACGAANAGCGGACGCCGCAATCGGCGACTGCGCAGCCGGACGAGGTCGCGAAGTCTGACGCGGAGACAGAGCTCGAGATGCACCAGTCGAGGTCCTGGTTGAAAGCGGAAGCATCGTAG
>NW_008705649.1:8373-9388 GCF_000186865.1 Aureococcus anophagefferens
GAAGATGTCGAGCTCTCCAGAACATCTGGCCCATGCTCTTCACGGACGACGTGTCCCAAGTGCCGATGTCCTGGTTGAAGGCGTCGGCATCGTAGAACATGCGTAACATGTTCGTCACGGACGACGTGTCCCAAGCGCCGATGTCCTGGTCGAAGGCGTCAGCACCCGAGAACATCGAGCTCATGTCCGTCACGGACGACGTGTCCCAGGTGCCGATGTCCTGGTTGAAGGCGTCGGCATCGTAGAACATGCGTAACATGCTCGTCACGGACGACGTGTCCCAACCACCGATGTCCTGGTTGAAGGCGTAAGCTTCTTCGAACATGGAGCCCATGTCCGTCACGGACGACGTGTCCCAGGCGCCGAGGTCCTGGTCGAAGACGTCAGCCACCTTGAACATGGAGC
Source organism: Aureococcus anophagefferens (assembly GCF_000186865.1). Classification (NCBI taxonomy): domain Eukaryota; class Pelagophyceae; order Pelagomonadales; family Pelagomonadaceae; genus Aureococcus; species Aureococcus anophagefferens. The sequence continues at coordinate 8,779 of NW_008705649.1, forward strand.
CCATGTCCGTGACGGACGACGTGTCCCAGGCCCCGATGTCCTGGTTGAAGGCGTCGGCATCGTAGAACATGCGTAACATGTTCGTCACGGACGACGTGTCCCAGGCGCCGATGTCCTGGTCGAAGGCGTCAGCACTGTAGAACATGTACCGCATGTCCGTCACGGACGACGTGTCCCAGGCGCCGATGTCCTGGTCGAAGGCGTCAGCACTGTAGAACATGTAGCGCATGTCCGTCACGGACGACGTGTCCCAGGCGCCGATGTCCTGGTCGAAGGCGCGAGCAATGAAGAACGCGTAGGTCATGTCCGTGACGGCCGACGTGTCCCAGGCGCCGAGGTCCTGGTTGAAGGCGGAAGCACTGCGGAACATGTACCTCATGCTCGTCACGGCCGACGTGTCCCAGGCACCGATGTCCTGGTCGAAGGCGTCAGCGATGGCGAACATGTAGCGCATGTCCGTCACCGACGCCGTGTTCCAGGCGCCGATGGGTTGGTTGAAGGCGATAGCGAGGTAGAACATCTGGCTCATGTCCGTCACGGACGACGTGTCCCAGGAACCGATGTCGTCGTTGAAGGACCGCGCGTTCGGGTTGCTGCAGTACGAATCACC
>NW_008705649.1:10622-13738 GCF_000186865.1 Aureococcus anophagefferens
TTCGCGTCGAGGCCGCAGCGCGCCGTGAGCAGGTCCCGAAGGTCGCGCTGGAGCCGCGCACTGTCGGAGATGAGCCAGGCCTGCTTCACCACGGGAGGCGGGTCGCTTTGATTCCGCGTCGCCTCGTATTTCGTTTTGCCGACGACGTGGCAGAGGCAGACGGCGACGGCGTCGAGGTCGGGCTTGAAGAAGGACCGCAGGTGCACGGCCACGGCGTGGTTCGCCGGCTCCCAGCCCGTGGTCGCCGCGCGCACGCGCGCCGCGACGGCCGCGGACGGCCGCGCGACATGCGAAACGACGTCGCCGAAGGACGGCCGTGTCGCGTTTGGCCGGTACAAAGCGCCGAAGTACATATTCGAGACGACGCGGAAGACGGTGCACTGCGGGAACCGCAGGCGCAGCGTCGACGACTCGGGGTGGAGCTTCGCCATGAGCTCCTCACCGCTCCGCCGACTATTCAGATGCGCTAAAGTCTGGCCGCACCTGTGGTTCTCAAAGTTCAACCCGCACGTCAGATCGTAGGCGTCGTGGCTCGCGTTCCACCGCAGCGCCGGCGGGTAGTCGAACATGCCCGAGAAGGGAACATGTCCCGTGAAGCGCTCGTCGACGACGGCGAATCTCGCGCGCGCGAGGTCCGCGAACATCTTCGCCGAGATGAGGCCCAGCAGGCGGTTGCCCAGGCCGCCGAGGTTCGCGTCGATGCTGCCCTCGTAAGATATCAAGAGCTCGTCCGACGCGGCGCGGCACGCGCACGCCAGAGCGAGCCAGCGCATGACAGCTACTCGCGCAAGGCTGCCCGCTTATGGCAAGTTTGGGCAGCCATTGACCCCCGCCGGAATGAAATAACGAAATGGCCCGCTCAGGATCCGCGGCGCCGCGCCGGCCGCCTCGCGCTCCCCTGCACTCCTTCGAGAGGCGCAGCACGTAGGTAAGCAACTTCTTGAGGCTCGGCGACGCCTGACCTCGGCGCAGCCCGCGCCGAGCCGGTCCGGTCTGGTCGCGGCGCCGCGGCACTTACGCTCTAGAGGGGCAACGTTTGGGCTTGCCCTTCAACATTTCCTTGGAAGGACATGGGTAGCGCTGCCCAATGAGGCTGGGCGCCGGTCCCACGCTGCTGCTGACGGCCGTGCTCTGCCTCGCTGCCCCTGCGCAGTCCGCGGTTCTCAACGCCACTGCCCTCGTCTCCTGCGACAGCGCCGCATGTGCAAACGCTAGCTGGCCGAACGCATCGCTGCCCGCGGAGTGCGACGCCTGCGGCGCCTCGGCGACGAAGCGCTCTCAACCCGACTGGCCGAGCTTCGTCCTCTTCATGCTGCTCCTCCTCGCGTCGCCGTTCCTCGTCCGCCTCGCCTTCCGGTACGCGGTGCGAGCGTTCTGCCACGTGCACGACGTCCCGCGTCGACATCCGTTTTGGGTCGAGGTCGAACCGGAGGCCGACGACGAGGCGCCGCCGAGCCCGAGCAAATCAGTCAAGGTCGCGCCGCTCTACGAGGAGACGCCCGTGCTACGTTTCGAGCCCGCGACGACGCCTCGGGACCTTCCCGCGCCGACCGCGGCCTGGTCGCCTTCGACGACGAAAACGCCGCGGGACCGCCCCGCGCCCGCCGCGGAGCCGGAGCCCGCGACGACGACGACGCGGGACCGCCCCGCGCCCGCCGCGGAGCCGGAGCCCGCGACGACGACGACGCGGGACCGTCCCGCGCCCGCCGCGGAGCCGGAGCCCGCGACGACGTCCACCGCGAGGCAGCAGGATCTCGCGAAGAAGTACGCGAAGAAGATGATCAAGCAGCGCTACGAGAAGAAGTTCGCCGAGCTCCGGAGAAAACAGGCCGCGGTCGAGGAGCGGCTCCGGCGCGAGCGCGCCTCGCGGGACAAGTGCTCCCAGGCCCTCGACACGGTGAACGACATCGCGCAAGAGGCGAAATCGGGCGCGGTCGCGCCCGGGCGCGTCTCGATGCTCGAGATGCTGGGAATCGGAGAGGGCGAGGCCAAGGAGGCGGCGGACGCGGCCGGCGGCGACGCGCAGAAGGCCGAGCTCTCGCTGCTCGCGGGGCTCTTCAAGCCCAAGCCGCGGGCCGAGCCGAAGTCGCCGGAGGCGGAGGCGCCGCGCTCGAGAACCCCGAAGGACCGCTACCGCGCGTGACCCCCCAAAATTCGCAGAGTTAAATCCCTGTTCTAATGTTTTTTTTCGAGTGCAACCAGAGTTCAACAATGTTGCTTCACTCAGGTTCGTGCTGCTCGCCGCGATGGCGCCGTCAAAGCAATGTGGAGGTAGATTCCAAAAAAAGTGTCCCCGCTGCGACACCTTGACTCATATTAAGAAATTTGTCTGCCAAGGCTGCGGCAAGGAGTTCCCGCGCGCGGAAGACCGCCAGGCCGAAGTGCTTCGCGCGCTTCGCGTTTGCGAGGCCACGATTATTCAACCCGACGGCGAGCGCACGCTCGTCTTCGCTCAGGGTCAGCCGCTTATCGCGATCGAAGATATTCGGGCGCGCACGCAGCGGACGGAGCTACTGGCGATGGCGCGGAACAAGGCGAGCGAGGACGGCACGAGCGACATGGGCGCGCTCCACGTGCTTTGGCGCCGAGAGGCGTTCGAGCTGAAGATTCCCGAGTTCACGGCGTTCATCGACGCGAAGGACTGGGACGGTCGACAGGCCGCGACGCGAGATTTCTTCGCGATGCTGATGAGCGCGAGTGAGTTCATGCTGCGGGCCTTTCAGGCGTTCTGCGGCCCGGACTGGCGGCCTGTGCTGGTGGGTGGCAACTTCCGCGAGCAGCGCGGCGCTGCCTACGTCGAGGGCGGCGCCGAAGTGGCGTATGTATTCGAGCACAGTTGGGACTACGCGGAGAGCCACGGCGAGCTCCGCATGCTCCGCGTGCTCGGCCATGGAGGATTTGAAAGAATGTTGAATTTTAAAATGGGCCAGCTCGACATGCCCCCTGACGCGCGCATCATCGGCATGCTGTCTTCGCTGAACATCGCGCCGGCGGCGCCCCCCGCGCACGACGTCGCGGCCGCGTCCGGAGAGCCCGCCGTCGAGAGCTCGCCGGCGGGGCTCCGCGTGGATGCCGCCGAGCCCGCAACCTCGGCGCGCGCGAACACGCCGGCCGCA
>NW_008705649.1:14036-18342 GCF_000186865.1 Aureococcus anophagefferens
TCAGCATGGCCAGCGTGCTCTCGGCGACCTTCATCTTGTAGGTCCAGAGCTCCGCCGACGCCGGCGCCGCGTCGGCGACGGCCGCCAGCGGCGCGGGCGCGGGCGCGGGCGCGGGAGCCGGCGCGGGCGCCTCCGCGGCCGGCGCGGGCGCGGCGCCGTCGAGGGGCGCCATGACGCCGGCCTCGAAGTTGTCCATCTGGTGCGTCACGATGCGCACGTCGCTCTCGGGGTACGCCACGCACGTGCCTGCGCGGAACCGGTGAAAACGCGCGGAAAAAGGAGCCGCGGCGGCGCCGGCGCCGCGCAGGTGTAGCCCGCGGCGAGCTGCTCGTCGTCGAGCGTCGACTGGTCGTCGTGCTCGACGGTCCCGCTCGTGACGCGGCCCTGGCAGACCGTGCACGCGCCTGCGGGCGGCGGCGGCGTCGGCGGCGGACCCGAATCGGCGGGCGGCGGAGCGGCGGCCGCGCGCGCGCGCGCGGCGGTGGACGCGGCGCGCGCGCCGCTGCGGCACGACGCGGGGAGCTCGAAGCCGGCCTCCTCGGCGGCGTCGAGGATGAACTCGTCGTCGGCGCAGGGGAAGGTCACGGACTGGCCGTCCGGCAGGTCGAGCGTAACGTCGTAGGATTCGCGCAGCGCGACCGTTCGTCGGTGCGGCGACACGCCCGGCGGCACCCCGCCGAACGGCACGACCACCGCAGGGAGGAGGGCGAGGCCGAACGACCGCATCGCTTCGAGGCGCGGCGAAGTTGCTGCGCTAGACGATGTCGACAAGCTGGCTTGCTGATCAGCCTTTCGCCCAAACGACTTCGGGTTAGCACCTTGACGACTTCTTCGACATCAGATGGCCTTTCTCGGCACAGCACGCCGCGAAATGGGCAGCCTTCCCGCACAAACCAAGCAGCCCGAGCGGCACTCCAGCAAGCGCCAGCGACACACCCGCCGGCAGCATCAAAAGCAAGCGCCAGCGCCACCCGTCGGCAGCCCCATTACAACACCCATGGGCGCCGGAGCATCGACCACCGAGACGGAACCCCGGTCGCGCCTGCGGATCCACCAGTCGGCGCGGCGCCTGGGCCCGCGGTACCGCCTCGCCACGACCTACGGCGTCGACGCGGCGCTGCTCCTCACGAAGGCGAGCAAGACCGCCGGCCGCCTCCGCCGCGTCGCGGCCCGCGCGCCCGCGCCCGACGACGACTGGGCCGCGCGCGAGCGGCGCCGCGCGGTCGACGTCGAGCGGCGCCTGCTGTGCCGCGAGCTCCACGAGGTCGCGACCTACGACAAGTACTTCCCCCGCGCGCGGGCCTTCGTCGCCGTCACGATCTTCCTGAACCACGACGGCGAAGGCGTCGCCGCCGCGAGCCGCGGCGCGGCGCCCATCGCCTTCCGCGCCGCGGACCTGCCGGGCGCGCGGCCCCGGCGGGAGCTCCCGGACGACCTGCACGCGCCGCCGGACGCCGCGGCCGTCGCGCCGCTGCTGCAGTCGGGCAGCGTTCTGACGATCGCGTCGGAAAACGACGCGCTCGCGCTCGCGCTCGTCGACGCCCCCTACGAGCCCGCCTACCTGCGCTTCGCGCCCCGCGTGCTCCGCGACGTCGAGCGGCGCACGCGCGGCGCGCCGCCGCCGCCGCCGCTCGCGGCGGATCGCGACCGCTTCGACGCCGTCGCGGACGAGCCTCGCGGACGACCTCGCGGAGACGGACGCGGAGCTCCGGGCCATGGAGGCGTCCTACTTCGCCGGCGAGACCGACGAGGGCCTCCTCCACCGGCTCCAGGACGCGCCGCCGCCGTCGCCGACGAAGCGGCGCCTGCGGGGCCGCGCGGACCCCGGGCCGAACTCGAAGCGGAACCGCGTCCGCGTGCCCGCGCGCTGGCAGCGCCACGCCGTCCGCCTCGCCTACCACTGAGTAATACCCTGTCTTGTGCTTCTTACTGCTTGTGTTTTTTGTACCTCTGCGCTCATGCGCCACGAACGTTGCACTTGGTCGTGCACGGCAAGAACCAGCTGCAGAGGGCCGCGGATGATGACCATGAGACCTTCCGTCGCAGCGCTGTCGCGACCAGTGTCGCACCGCATCACCGCAGCGCTGCCGCGCCGCACGTACCAGACGCGCAAGGAGCACATCCGCTTCTACGACCAGCAGCTGCGCATGATCATGAGACCTTCCGTCGCAGCGCTGTCGCGACCAGTGTCGCGACTCGCCGCAGCGGTGCCGCGCCGCGCGTACCAGACGCGCAAGGAGCACATCCGCTTCTACGACCAGGAGCTGCGCATCGGCGGCAGCGACCGCATCGACGCGAGCGTCGCTCGGCCGGCGTCGGCGTCGCGCGTGCGCGCGACGCTGCCGCTGTCGACGGACGCGCCGCTGGCGCGCGAGTACGAGCGCCAGGGCGGCGGCATGCGCCTCGGTAGAGTGCTCGAGGATTTGGACGCGCTGGCCGGCGAGGTCGCGTACCGGCACGCGAACTTGGAGCTGCCGGCGCCCGGCGCCGACCACGCCTACCGCCTCGTGACGGCGCGCGTCGAGCGCCTCGCCATCGACGCCGCGGCCTGGCGGTCGCTGACGTCGCGGACGGACGTGCGCTACGACGGCCGCGCGACGTCCGTCGGAACGTCGTCCATGCGCGTCGCGCTCGACGTCGCCGTCGGCGCGGACGAACGGCCGCTCCTGGCGTCCAACTTCCTCATGGTCAGCCGCGACGCGGCGACGAACGCGCCGCGGCCGCTGCCGCCGCTCGCCGGCGGCGCCGCGCCGCCCGCGCGGGAGGACGCGGCGGATCCGCGGGCGCCGCCGACGGCGGAGGCGGCGGCGAAGCTCCACGGCATCCACCTGCGGCGCGAGGCGGCCAAGGCCGGCGCGGGCGACGTCGTCGACATGCGCGCGACGAAGCTGCGGACGTTCGAGATCGGCCACCCGGACGCGCGCAACGTCCACGGCAAGGTCTTCGGCGGCTACCTGCTCCGGGAGTGCTACGAGGTCGCGCACACCTGCGCTTCCCGCTTCGCCGGCGGCCGCTGCCTCGTGCCCGCGGTCGTCGAGGATTTCCAGTTCGTCGCGCCCGTGGACGTGGGGACGGTCGTCGCGCTTCTGGCCAAGGTCGTCCACTCGACGGCGACCAGCGTCCAGGTCACCGTGGAGGCGACGGCCCTCGACATGGACCGGTCCCTGAAGCGGACGAGCGGCAACGAGCGCGAGGAGGTCACGGACCGCATGCACGTCGTCTTCGCCCTCGACGGCGACCCGCTGCCCCACGTCGTCGCGCCCCAGAGCTACGCCGAGGGGCTCCTCTGGCTCGCGGGCGCCGCGCGCTACGACCGCGCGGTCCGCGCGGGCGACGTGCCTCCAGAGTCGTAACGCACAAGAGACGGTCTTTTACGGACCCTAGGGGTCCCAGAGGTTCGCGACGGCCGCGCGCATGGTCCGCGTCGTGTGCCAGTGCGTGTCGACGACGGGCGCGGCGACGAAGCGGCGCCTCTTCGTCGGCGACAGGTGGCCGAGGCCGTCGAGCACGGCGGCGTCGTGGACGTGGAGGTCGTGGAGGCGGTCCGCGTCGCGGACGCGCGACGCGTGGCCGCGCTCCACGTCGTCGAGCGTCGCGTCCGCGCCGCGCAGGTCCGCGCGCGCGCCCGCCGCCAGCGCGCCGAAGCGCGACGGCGAGCTCGGGCGGCCGACCTCGTCGGCGGGGAGCACGCGGCCCTCGAGGTCGCGGAGCGCGGGCGGCGACAGCACGCGCGCCGCGGCGACGTGGGGCACGTCGACGAGCTCGAGCGAGAGGCGGTCGTCGTCGTCGTCGGACGCGCCGTCGTCGGACTCGAAGGACCGCGAGATGGTCAGCCGGTTGCTCCCGAGGAAGGCGCGCACCTCCGTCCTCAGCGCGGGCGGCATGCGGAGCTCCTCGAGGCTCCGGTCGTCGGCCTCGCGCGGCGGCGGCACGGGCAGGTCGTCGTGCTGGAAGTGGATGCTCTCGACCTTGGCGTCCGCGTGGGGCTTCGCCGCCGCGGCGACGTACTCGCCGTCGTGGTTCGCGAAGACGGCGACGCGGACGAAGCCGCGCGCGCGGCAGAAGTACTTTTTCGACGACGTCACCTGGTGCCAGGCCTTGCGGAGCGACGTGCGCTCGCGGTGCTTGGCGTCGGCGGCGGCCCGGGCCGCCGCGTCGCGCGCGGCCTTGTCCTTCTCCATCTTCTCGTCGATCTCCTGGGACGCGCTGTGCTTCGAGAGGTACCGCTGCTTCTCGTCGCGCTTCTCGTCGCGGCGCCGCGCGCTCGGCTTGGCCTTGAAGGAGTCGCGCCAGGCGTCCTCGACGG
>NW_008705649.1:18584-22889 GCF_000186865.1 Aureococcus anophagefferens
TCGGCCAGGCCTACCGCGCCCAGGGCCTGGGCCAGCAGGTACACCCCTGGACCGCGGTCTACCGCGTGAGCAAGTCCGCCGCGAAGCTCAAGCTCGCATCGCCCGGCGCGAAGCTCAAGGCGAAGCAGAAGGCCCTCGAGGCGCACTCCGTCGTCGGCGCCATCGACGCCAAAATAAAAGCCGACAAGGAGGCGAAGGACGCCGAGGACGCGCAGCGCGCCGCGGCGGAGTACGCCGAGAAGCGCTTTCTCTCGAAAGCCTGGCACAAGGTCGACTCGACGCGCAAGTACTTCACCAAGGCCAAAAACTTCGTGTCCGTGTCCGTCTTCCTTAGCCACGAGGGCGAGTACGTCGTCGCGGCGACGCGGCCCCACGACGACGCCGTGATCCACCCGATCCACTTCGACGGCGCGGACCTGCCGACGGCGACGCCCGTACCCGACGACCCCAGCCTCGACGAGCTGCGGAGCGCGCCTGTCTTCTCCGCGAGCGCGCGCGACTGCCTCCTCAAGGGCAACCGCCTGACCATCGCGCGGGGCGACTCGGAGAACGAGCTCGTGCTCGAGGTGCTGGGCGTGCCCCACCGGCCCGCCGCCGACGTCGTGTCGCCCACGGCGCTCAAAGAGGTCGAGCGGCAGACATTGGAAGCGTGGGAGCCGACGCCGACGACGGCGATGCAAAAGGTCACGGACGCGCGCTTCGCGGCGCTCGTCGCGGGCCTCGAGACGGACCTGCTCGTGGCCGAGTCGGCCATCGTCGACGTCGAGGCCGTCCACGAGGTCCTCGTCCGGGAGGCCCGGGAGCTGCACGAGATGAACGCGCGCGACGCGGCCGTGCTCGCGACCCTGCCGGTCATCCCCAAGAAGCGCCGCAAGGCCGCCCCGCAGCACCGCGTCGTCGACCGCTGGGACACGACGTCGCCGTCGAAGAAGGCCCACCGCGCCGCGACGGCGACGCCCGCGTTCTTCGCTTAAAACACATTTCTAACTCGGCTTACGGAACCGCAGGAGCGTCGTCTCGCGGCCGCCGCGCTTGTAGTCGGCGTAGGTGACGACCTCGGCGAACCCCGCGTTGCGCAGGGCGCCGGCGCCGGCGTCGTCCTTGGCGTGGAGCGGCGCGTAGATCTCCGCGGCGTCGTCTTCGACCGCGAAGACGCCGAGCGCCGCGTCGACGGCGACGCGCGCGAGCTGCGCGCCGATGCCCCGCCGCCGGTGGCCCTCGGCGACGACGAGCTCGCAGAGGATCCAGGCCCGGCCCTTCGTCTCGCGCGTCCGGTACTCGTCCGTCGCCTCCAGCGACGTGAATCCCACGAGCGCCCTCTTGTCGTAGGCGGCCCAGACGAGGGCATTTCCGCCCGCGACGCGGCCGAAGTGGTGGCGCAGGGACCGCACGTCGCCGAGGAAGTTCGTCGCGGCCTTGCCCTCCTTGAGGCGGAACTCGAAGAGCTTCTCCGTATTCGTCTCGGCGGGCAGCCGCTTGTAGCGCAGGCCGCCGACGGTCGTCGACGCCGTCGGCGTCGGCGTGCAGCGTATCTTTGGCGGCTCCGGCGTCGGTGTTTCGTCGTCGTCGCTTGCGGTTTGGGCGGGCTGCATGGCCGCCATGCTCTCAGTCACAAATGGAATGGGAAACTTGAATTCAACACTGTCCTGCCACAAGCAATCAGATGGCGCCGCGTCTCATCAGAGCCAGCGCCCAGCGGCTCTTGCACAGCCGCCGCCGCCTGTCGACCATCGACTACGACTCCTTCCTGAGCGCGCGGTCCCTGCGGCGGCGGCCGAGCGCGATTCGCGCGCTGCAGCCCCTGCTCGCGGAGCCGGGCATGATCTCCCTGGGCGGCGGCATGCCCCACGCGTCGACGTTTCCGTTCGAATCCTTGACCGTACGATTGAAACGCGGCAAGTCCTTCGCCGTCGACGGCGCGGCGCTCGAGGCCGCGCTCCAGTACGGGCCGACGCGCGGGTCGCCCGGCCTGAGCGCGCACCTCGAGGCGCTCCAGCGCTCGGAGCACGGCGCCGCAAACAGCATGATCTGCGCGACGACGGGCTCCCAGGACGCGCTGGCCAAGGCCTTTGATCTGTTCACGGGCGAGGGCCAGCCGCCCGTGCTCGTCGAGTCGCCCACGTACTCCGGGAGCTTGGCGTACCTGCAGCCGACGGGGGTACCGCTCGTCGGCGTGCCCACGGACGGCGGCGGCCTCGATCCGCAGGCACTCGACGCCATCTTGCGGCACTGGGACGACGACGGCCCACGGCCCCGCGTGCTCTACACGATCCCGGTGGGCGGGAACCCCACGGGCGCGTCGCTCTCGCTGGAACGGAAGCGCGAGATCTACGGCATCGCGAGGGAATTCGACCTCATTTTGCTGGAAGACGACCCCTACTACTGGATGCAGTTCGGCGGCGAGCGCACGCCGTCGTTCCTGTCGCTGGACGCGGACCAGCGCGTGCTCCGCTTCGACTCGTTTTCCAAGTTGCTGAGCAGCGGCATTCGCGTGGGCTTCTGCACGGGCCCGCCGCGGCTCGTCGAGCGCATCGAGCTCCACGCCCAGGCCTCCGTGCTCCACGGCTCCGGCGTGAGCCAGGCGCTAGTCTCCGGCCTCTTCGACGCCTGGGCGGAGGAGTACCCCTCGGCCGTCGCCGGCTTCGAGGCGCACTGCGCGGCCGTCGCGTCGTTCTACGAAACGCGGCGCGACGTCTTCCTCCGCGCCGCGGAGGCGCACTTGACGGGGCTCGCGGACTGGACGGTGCCGACGGCGGGCATGTTCGTCTGGCTCCGGCTGCGGGGCGTCGACGACGCGGACGCGTTCGTGAAGTCGAAATGCCGCGACGCGAAGGTGCTGCTGGTGCCGGGCCAGTCCTTCGACCCCCACGACGCGCCGTCGCCCTACGTCCGCGCGGCGTTCTCGACGGCGTCCCACGAGGACATCGAGGTGGCTGTGGAGCGGTTCGCGGGGCTGCTGCGGGAGGTCGCGTGAGTTTTATTTACTTCGTCGCCCTACGTCCGCGCGGCGTTCTCGACGGCTGCGGAAGGTCGAGTTTATTTTTTTCGGCTTTCAGCGTTCAACACTTATTCAAGTACTTATTCAACGTGCTGTTTTGGGCGAACGTTGCCAGCCGGAAGCCAGCAGGAGCAGGTGACGACAACACCGAAGCGCCACGGCAATTGACGCTCGCCTGCAACACAGCCAGCCATGCGCGCCCTCCCGTGCATGCTCGCCGTCGCCGCGGCCCTCCAGCGCGCCCCGCGGCGTGTCGCGCCGCCGGCCGTCGCGGCGCGCCGCAACGTCGCGCTGCGCGCCTGCGACCAAAACCTTTCGAAAAAGGGGACGGTGACGCTCGTCGGCGCGGGCCCCGGCGACCCGGAGCTCCTCACGGTCGCGGCCCTGCGCCTGATCAGCGACCCGGAGGCGCTCGTCGTCGCGGACCGCCTCGTGTCGCCGGAGATCCGGAGTCTCGTGCAGGGCGAGCTCCGCGTCGCGGGCAAGGCGCCCGGCTGCGCGGAGAAGGCGCAGCGCGAGATCTACGACTGGTGCGTCGAGGGCGTCAACGAGGGCCGCCGGGTCATCCGGCTCAAGATCGGCGACCCCTTCGTCTTCGGCCGCGGCGGCGAGGAGATCCTCGAGTTTCGGGAGACTTTGGGCCTCGAGGCCGAGGTCGTGCCCGGCGTGTCGAGCTGCCTCGCGGCGCCGCTCGCGGCGGGCGTGCCCGTGACGCACCGCGGCGCCGCGCACCAGCTCGTCGTCTCCACGGGCTACGGCCGCGACGGCTCGTCGCCGGAGCTCCCCTACTACGACGAGAACCGCACCGTCGTGCTCCTCATGGCCGTCGGCCGCCTGGGCAAGATCGTCGCCAACTGCCTCGAGGCCCAGGGCTTCCCCCGCGACTGCCCGGCCCTCGTCGTCGAGCAGGCGTCGAGCCCGCGGCAGCGGACCGTCGTCGGCGACTTGTCGGACATCGCGGACCTCGTGCTCGAGCACGACATCAAGGCGCCGGCGACGGTCGTCTTCGGCGCCGCGGCGCGCGTGCTCCACGCGACGGCGCCCCACGGCCTCATGGACGAGCGCGCGCCCGCCGCGCGGCTCGACGTCCTCGAGACCGTCGCGGCCGCGATCCCCGAGCCGAAGCCCTACGAGTTCCTCGGCGGGAAGACCGCCGCCAAGGTCCGCTGATGGGCATCCCCCGGCTGTGAAAATCTGTTGTAAATAAAGCGAGCTACGTCGTCGTGACGAACGCGTAGGTCGCGTCCCGCTCCCGCCGTTCGAGCGCCTTCAGGTCCATGCGGTAGACGTTCGTCTCGCGGATTCGA
>NW_008705650.1:0-1356 GCF_000186865.1 Aureococcus anophagefferens
GCTCGAGATGGGCTTCGACGAGCAGCGCGCGCGCTTCGCGCTCGCGGCGACGGGCGCGCGCGAGGCTCAGACGGCCGACGCGGCGGTGCAGTGGCTGCTGGCGCGCCAGGGCGAGGAGCTCACGCCGGACCTGCTCCGGAAGCGGCCGCGCGCGCGCGCGGACTCGGCGGGCTCCCTCGGCGACCGGCCCATGGTGCCCAAGCTGTTGGAGACGCGGCGGACGACGACGTACCCGGCGTGCTGCGTCGCCTGCCCCGAGCCCGCCGTGGCCCGCGCGCACGCGGACCGCGTCGCCGAGCGCGCGCGCACGTCCGCGCGGTCCGCCGCCGACGACCTCACGAAGCTCGAATCGCTGCTCAAGACGTCCAAGGGCGGGCCCGCGGCGATGCAGGAGGCGCGCGAGCTCAAGGCGAACGTCGACGACGCCGTCGAGGAGGGCAAGATGCCGCCCCTCGACCCCACGCGCGCCGCGCGCATCGACCGCGGCCTCCGCGCGCTCGCCTTCTCCTGAGGCCCGGCGCGCCACCTTGCGCATAGCGACCCCGCGCGCGGACCCGCGCGTCCCCGTCCCCCCCACCGACAGCTCGCCGTCCGGCGAGCCTCGCCCACATAACACACCGATGCGAGTTCTTCCCGATCGTCGCGGGCCTCCCTCCCCTTCAATAATCAGTCCAACTTCGCCAACGTGAAGCTGGGTTCCTCAGAAGCTCACGATGGCGATCCCGAAGTTGGTCTTGCTCCTCCTCGGTTCCGTGATGGCCGAGGAATGCGACATGTCCTGCAAGGGGTGCTCGACGAACATCGTCAAGGTCGAGGCCTTGCCCTGCGACGCGAGCGACGCTGCGCAGCAAGGCTGGGCGTTCGGGGCTGCCGACGCCGAGGGCCTGCGCACGATCACGCGTGGCGGGCTCTGCCTTTCCTGGAATCCGAACCACAAGGGCGTGGAGCTCCGCGAGTGCTACGCCGCCAACGGCGACAGCTGGACCAACGCGACGGTCCGCGACTGCCAGCACTTCGCCGTCGACGAAGCCGGCGGCGCGATCACGGCGCCGCGCTGCGCGAACAACGAGGGCAATTTCGGCGGCTGCCTCGACGTCCACGGCAAGGTCGGCCCCGGCGTCCAACTGACGCGCTGCTACGGCGCGCCCAACGACAACTTCACGCTCGCCGCCGGCGCGGTCGCGTCCCGGGAGGTCCTCCCGACGTACCCGGGCCGCTGCTTCGCGGCGCGGGCGTCCGCCTGCACCTTCGCGGAGTGCTGCGACACCTGCGCCGCGGGTTTCGCGTTCGACGAGTACGGCTTCTGCCGCGAGCCGGCCCTCCGCCCCAAAAAGGTGAACATCTTTCTGGCGACGC
>NW_008705650.1:3333-4446 GCF_000186865.1 Aureococcus anophagefferens
CTCGTCGTCCGCATTTCGCCGCGCGACGCTGGCCAGGTCCTCGAGTACTACCACCGCCGCAAGGGCGACGCCGCCGAGGGCGACTGGGTCCGCGCGGACGGCGGCGCCGTGTCGCTCGAGATCGAGGTCCCGGGCACGCACGTCTTCGCCGCGCGCTGCGTCGACGCCGAGACGAGCGACGCGGTCACGGAGACGACGACGGCCGTCTTCGAGCACAGCCTGCCCGAGGTCGTCAAGCACGCGGCCCACGACCGCGCCCTCGAGCTGCGGGTCGCGCCGCCGGCGGCCGGCGCGGCCTGCGGCCTCTGCGGCGTCGGGTTGGCGGAGACGTCCTACGCGGACGCGGACGCGGGCTACGCGCTCTGCCCGGACTGCGCGCTGCCGGCGCCGCGCGCCGCGTCGCTCGCGCCCGCGGACCGCTGCTCCGTGTGCCCGCCGGAGCCGGCGCCCGGCGGCGGCCGCGCGTCGGTCCTCGACCGGCCGTCGGTCGCGCCCGCCGACCGGCGCCGGTCGTCCGTGGCGCTCAACGTCGGCGCGAAGCGCCTCTGGCTCTCCGAGGACGTCCAGTTCGCGGGCAACGCCACGGAGATCAAGCCCGAGTCCCTCGAGCTCATCGACCAGCTCGCGGCCGTGCTCACGTCCCACGAGAACGTCGACGGCCTCGTGCTCCAGGGCCACACGAACTCCAAGTGCGGCCTCGACTGCGACGGCACCACGGTCTGCGCCAACGACACGTGCCAGCGCACCTTCGGCGCCTCGGGCGGCGCCGTGGCCTTCTCGCTCTCGCGCGCGGCGGCGGTCAAGGCCGCGCTCGTCGCCCGCGGCGTCGACGCGGGCCGCATCGACTGCGAGGGCATGGCGGGCTCGCGCCGCTGCGTCGACGACACGGAGTCCGCGGACAACTACCTCAACCGCCGCGTCGAGATCCACCTCGACGACCTCTGAGGCGGGCGCCAAGAAGACCAAGCACCCCGCGGGGGGACCAAGCCCCTCGCACGACGCGCCCCGCCGAGACCCCAAGTGTAAGTATCGGCTGCTTTGCGTCGTGGGGACTGTAGGATTTACTCACATGTACGGGCCCCTGCGCGACGGTCCGGCCCCGGGACGGGGGGA
>NW_008705650.1:4941-7846 GCF_000186865.1 Aureococcus anophagefferens
TCTGTCGCATACCGTGCGCGACAACCGAGGCGGAGCAGCTCGCGCGTCTTCGCCGCCATGTGGAGAACGAGGTGCCGGAAGCGATTACATATTTGGGAGATTGCTACCGCGATGGCGACCGTGAGTTCGGCCTCGTGCAATCCGATAAAAAAGCAGCGAAGATCTACCGGCGTGCCGTGGAGCTCGGGGACGTGGACGCGATGATGAACCTTGGGACATTGTACGAGCATGGAAGCGGTGTTAAGCTGGACAAGAAGAAGGCGGAGCAGCTGTATCGCGCGGCCGCAGACCGGGGCGACGCGGTCGCGCAAAACAATTCAGGGGCTTTCCTTCATTCTGCGGATAAATTTGAAGAAGCATTCCGTTACTTCGTGCTCGCGGCGGATCAAGGCTATGCCCATGCGGAGTGCAACCTTGGCGTTTGTTACATGGACGGACAAGGCACGGAAGTCGACCTCGGCAAAGCCAGATACTGGTTCGAGCGCGCCGCTGCCAAGGGCTACGAGCAAGCTACAAAGGCCCTCGCGGGGCCCGAGATGCTGAGCTTGCGCGCGGGCTAGTCGTGGTTGGCCCTGGCGTCGTCGTCGCCGCGTTCCTCTCCGCGCCGACCTTCGTGGTCTAGTGCGTGGCGTTGTTGGACGCGAAGCCCGCCTGGCGAACGACGCCGAGGCGGGCATGGAGAACGACATGAACGCGATGCTGTAGGGGTGGCTTATCCCTGGAAACCTCCCTGAACGCCTCCCGGGGGAGATTTTGAGCGATTTTGCCTTTGCACGTCCGGCAGTAGAAAATCATAGACTAATCATGACGGCCGCGCCGGCGCCGTCGACGACCCCCATCCAGGATTCGCTCCTCTCGTGCTTCTGTTACGACGAGAGCGTGGGCCGCGACTCCCCGAGCTTCGAGCGCACGGAGGTGTCGTCGTCGAACGTGAGCGATTTCGTCGTGTCCGTGCACGTCGAAGATTCGGCGCCGACGCCGGCGCCGCAGGTCGCGCCCGCCGGCGGCCCCTTCGACGACGTCGCGACGCCCGACCCCGCCGCGAGCCTCGCGTCCCGCGACTTCCCCCCCGCGCCCGCGCGCGGCGAGCCCGTCTTCGAGCCGTCGGCCGCCGAGCTCGCCAAGGGAAACGAGAGCCCCGCGAAGGCGTCGGACGCGCCCGGCGCCGCGGCGACGGCCGCCGCCGCGACGCCCAAGAGCCCCGTGATGCGGGCCGACTCCGTCGTCGTCAACCTCGAGGCCGTCAAGGCCGAGCTCCGGGGGGCCGCGGGCGTGCCCGTCCTCAAGCACTGCCGCGACGGCCGCATCCGCCCGCGCGCGCTCGTCCTCAGCGGCGCCGGCGACAAGCTCGGCTGGAAGGCCGGCCAGAAGGAGGCGACCATGCTCGCGCTCAAGGACGTGCAAGAGGTCCGCTTCGCGACGGAGCTCGACCCGACGACGATCGGCGCGTCGGAGAAGCGCGCGGGCGGCATGGCCGGCACGGAGACGCTCCGCAAGTCCGCCCTCGGGCCCGAGGTCGGCAAGCAGGCCTTCTCCCTCATCCTCCCCGACCGCACGCTCGACGTCCAGTGCGCGACGCCCAACGAGGCCAAGGCGCTCCACGCGGCGCTCAAGGTCCTCGTCGCCCAGGCCAAGTGAGCCCGCCGCCGCGCCTCCCCCGCCCCCCGTCCTTCGCGCTGGAACGTCGGTCCACTCCGAGGTTAACAGCCGAACCCGTCGAGGAGGTCGTCGACGGCGTCCGCGTCGTTCGGCGGCTCGGGCGGCGGCGCGGGGGCCGGCGGCGCGCCGCCGGGCCGCGGCGCGTCGCAGACGTCGCACGTCGAGTCCGACGCCAGGTTCTTGAACGTGCACGCGTCGCAGGACCACTTGGGCGCGGCCGGCGGCGGGCTCGCGGCTCGCGGCGGAGACGGCGGCGGCGGCGCGCGCGGCGGAGACGGCGGCTTCGGCTCCGGCGGCGGCGGCGCGGCGGGCGGCGGAGACGGCGGTCGCGGCGGCCGCGGCGGGCCGGGGAGGCCGTCGTCGGCTTCGTCGAGGAGCGCGTCCGTCGCGTCCTGGGAGGCCGGCGGCGGCGCGCGCCGGTCGGCCGGCGCGCGCTGGGAAAGGTCCTGCGTCGCGCGCGCGCGCTTCGCCGCGAGCCTCGCGAGCGCCGCGCGCTTGTTCTCCTCGGCCCGAACCCGCTTCTGCGTCGCCGTGAGCGCCGGCGCGGGCGCCGCGGCCGGCGGCGGCGCGGCCGGCGGCGGCGCGGCCGCGGCGCACTCGCCGCAGGCGACGCAGTAGTCGAGGCCGCCGCGGTCCTCGCCGCAGACGCAGCGCGGCCCGTCGCCGGGCGCGACGTAGCGTCGCGCCGCGCCGCCGCCGCGCGCGCGGAGCGCGTCGTCGCAGAGGTCGACGCGGAGCGCGTTCGCTTTCAGCGCCGCGGTCCGCGCGGCGCTCGGCGCCTCGAGGCGGAGCCGCGCGACCTCGGCGCCGCAGCCGTCGCGCGCGCGCGCGAGGTCGTCCACCTCGCACGCGGCCGCGGCGCGGACCTGCGACGCCCAGGGCCCCGCGGGGCCGCGCGCGGCCCAGGCGTCGGCCCAGGCGCCGTCGAGGGGCGGCGGAGCTGGGAGCTGCGACGGCTCCGCGGGCGCCGTCGCGAGGAGCTGCGAGAGCGGGTCCTCCGCGGGCGCCGTCGCGAGGAGCTGCGAGAGCGGGTCCTCGAACGGCGGCGGCGCCGCTTCCGGCTCCGGCTCCGCCGGCGGCAGGGCGAGGCGCTCCGGCGGCGGCGCGCCGAGGGCCCGCCGCCGCCGGAGGTGCGCCCGCGCGTGGGGCGGCGGCGGCGTGTCCGGCGGCAGCGCGAGCACGACGTCGTCCTCGTGGACGTTGAGCGACCGGCCGGCGGCCGACGCGACGATCGTCGCGCCGCGGA
>NW_008705650.1:9044-14804 GCF_000186865.1 Aureococcus anophagefferens
TGCCCCGACTCCCTGAACTCTTTCCATTCGTTGTTCGCGCTTCGTCTCTGTCCACGGTCTTGACGTGCATTCGTTGGTCGCGCGCCGTGGACGATGGTGGGCTGGACGGGCGCGAAGCGCATGCCGGCCGACGCGCACGTGCTGCCGGAGCAGTGGCGCGACTTCTTCGAGCGCCTCGAGGTCATGGTCTTCTCCGGGTCCGCGGGGCATCCGCGGACGGCCGACGACGACGAGCTCCGCGACGTGGCGCGGCAGTGCGTCGCGCAGGCGCACGCGCGGCTCGCGGACGACGCGGACCTCGCGGCCGAGGTCAGGGCCGCGCTCGCGGAGTCGCCCTACATGCCCTGGGGGACGCGGCTCGACGTCCAGGGCTCGCGGCTCCCGCTCGGCTGCGAGCGCCACGAGGCGCCGCCGCGGCGTTTGGGCGGCGGGCCCGCGCCGACCGGTCGCGCGCCGCAGGCGGACACGATCAACGAGTTCCTCTGCCTGCTCCGGGGCCCGCGGGCCGTCGGCATGGGCGACTACTGGATCGGCATCGCGCCGTCGCCGCGTCCGCTTCGCCGCGCGGGCGGGATGGCGTCGCCGCAGGTGCGCCACGACGAGACGCCGTACATCACGGGCCGCGTGGGCTGGTTCCTGTGTGGAACTCAACCACTGGTTTGGGACGTCCCGACCAAACTGTGAATTCTCTAGCTCGGTCAGCTGATTTTTGGACGAATCGATTGCTCTCATCGAGATCTCGAAGCACAGTTGCTCGTGTCAAAACATTCGAATACGCGCACATTGAAGTCGGGTTGAAGATTCGGTTTCCACGCAGGCTGGCTCGCGCGGCACGTCGCGGGCCGCGGCCGGAAGCGCCGCCTGCTCGTGGCGCGGGACGAGGGCGGCGCGGACTGGGACTCGGCGAAGCTCCGGCGCTTCAACGAGGCCATCTTCTAACGGGGAAAGGAGGATACTATGTACCCGGGGAGCGAAGGCGGGGCGCGCGCCGCTACGGGCGCCGCGCGCCTAGTCCTTCTTCACCGCGTCCGTCGAGTGGCCGACGTCGTGGAGGTTCTCGAGGGTCTGCTTGAGGCAGGAGAAGTAGGGGCGGACGTCGTAGTGGAGGCCGTGGGCCTCGAAGAAGGCCTTGACGCGCGGCGAGATGTGCTGGTGCTGGAACTGGGGCATCGAGGGGAAGAGGTGGTGCTCGATCTGGAAGTTGAGGTTCGCCATCCACCAGTTGCAGACGAGGCCCGGCGAGATGTTCGTCGTGTGGAGCGCCGCGTACTCGACCCAGTGGAGGTAGTCGTCGGGCTGCGACACGGGCAGGTGCGTGTGGCTCAGGGAAAAGTTCGTGAAGATGTAGGACGCGGCGATCTGGTTGTAGAGGTTGTAGTAGCCCAGGGCCTGGAGCCAGGTCAGGTCCTTGAAGACGACGCCGAAGAGGAGCACGTAGCGCAGGCCCATGAAGGCGAGCTCCTTGCCGCGCTTCGTGCGGTGCGCGTGGCGCGGGTGCAGGTAGAGCTGCCAGCCCGACGCCACGAGGAGGCACGACAGGGGGATGAAGAGGTAGCACTGGAGCTTCAGCCACTGCTTCATGAGCGCGCCCTTGGCCTTGGCGGCGACCTGCGCGTGGAACGCGACGAGCGGCAGCGTGTCGAGGTCGACGTCGTGCTGCAGCTTCTGGGGCGTCGCGTGGTGCTTGTTGTGCTGGTTGCGCCACCAGGCCGCCGACATGCCGCAGCCCACGCCGTAGATCGCCTCCTGGAGGAAGCGGTCCGTCTTGATGACGCCCGTGAGCGAGTAGTGGCCGCCCTCGTGCATGAGCCACCCGCACCGGCCCGAGACGATGCCGAGGCAGAGCAGGCCCTTGAAGAAGTGGTCCGTGGCCATGATGAGGTAGGCGCCGACGAGGTGCATGAGCACGACCTCGCCGATGCGGTACGCGATCTCCGACGCGTTCGCGTCGAAGCGGCCCTCGGCCTCGAACTCGGCGCGGAGCTTGGCGTAGCCGACGGAGAGGGCCTAGGGAGGGCGGTGGTGACGATTTCGAAGACGACGAAGCCCGCGCCGTCGACGGCCGCGCGCCTTCATGGTCTCGGCGGAGCCCGGAGTCTCTCGCGGTCGAAATCTTTCATCGCGGTCGAAATCTCTCAGCATTCGCTGCAGGACGCTGGAGCGCGCCTCCTTGCCGTTGTAGCCGCGCGCCTTCATCGTCTCGGCGTCCGCGGCGACCTTCGGCATGGCCTTGAGCATCGCCTGCGCCTTCTTGGACCGGCCGTGGAACTCGACGAAGGCCTCGGTGGCGTCGCCGTTGTTCGTGAGGAACTTGACGATGGACCCGCCCGGATGCTTGAAATTGGTCACGTCGTACAGCTGGCCGTGGATGAGCACGTCTTTCGCCGCCGCATCCTTGACGGCCGGCGACGTGAGCTGCTGCGCGCCCTTGCCCATGGTCGCCTGCGATCGGCGGCCCGCTTTTCGCGCGCCGGCGGCGCGGCGCGCGCGCGCGCGGAACGAGTCGGGGAGGGGGTGGGGGTGGCCAACTCCGTCTGCGGCCGGCGGCGCCGCTGGGATGCGGACGGACCCGGCGGTCCGCCGCCAGGGCGTCGCCCGCGCCGCGAGCGGCTGCGGGAGCGCGCCGGGACGAGGCTTTGGCCGGGCAAGCGCGGACCGGCGGTTCCGCCGCGAGCGACAAGGCACCCAACGTCGCGGCAGTGTGTGTTAGCTCTCCTCTCGCGTTGGCGCGCGCATCATTGAACGCTGGGGACATGCGAGTTTCAGTGGCCGACGACGACGGCTGCGGCAGACAGCGGTGTCTCACGTGGCGGCGTCCTTCGACAAGCCGTCGATGCCGCAACCTTGCCGCTCGCCGCCGTGCGCGCGAGCATGCTCGGCGGGCGCCGAAGCTCTGACGACGTCCGGAGACGCTCGTTCCGAGTCCGACGAGGAGGACTTTCATGAGGGGTTTTAGAGTATCGTGGTCTAAATGGACAAAGTATGTCAATTGGGCTCCGGTTCTGGCGCACCGCGGCCGTCGTCCGCGAGGAAGGCGAAGCAGTCCTCGGCCAAGCGTGCGAGGTACGTCGAAGCGGCCTGGCGCCACTCGGCGACGGTCGCCGCCGCGCGGTCCGGGCGGCTGTTGCCCGTGAGGGCGACCATCAGCTCGTGGTCCGCGACGTCGACCCGGGCGAGCGCCTCGACGTTGTTGATGCCCTGGTCCCGGAGCCGGATGAACTCCGCGAGGAAGGCGACGCGGTCCTCAAGCAGCTTCGGCCGTTCCACGCGTGGCGCTCATGGCGCCAGTAGAGCTTGCGGTGCGAGCCACCTCGCCGCGTCGGCCATCGTCGCCGCCTTGCGCTTCGGCCAGGACGGCGTGGCCCCAGGCTCGAGGGACGCGGCGCGGCGCGCGAGGAACGTGGGGGCGATGTCGCGCCACATCGCGATGGTCGTCGAGGCTTTGTCCGGGCGCTGGTTGCCCGTGATGAGGCGCACCAACGGGTAGTCGCGGACGTCGACGACGGCGAGCTTCTCGACGGTGTCGATGCCGTAGGCCTGGAGCCGGCTGATCTTCGCGGCGCCGAGGGACTGGAGCTCGTCGAGGCACGTGCCGCCGCCGTCGCGGAGCCGCGGCAGAAGCTGGCTGTGGAGCGGCGCCGCGCCGTCTCGCCGTGGAGCGGCGCCGCGTCCTCGCCGCCGTGGAGCGGCGCCGCGCCGCGGCGCCGTCGTCGCCGTCGAACTCGAACTCCGCCTCGCTGTCGAAGTCCGTCTGGGCGCCGTCGCCGTCGAACTCGAACTCCGCCTCGCCGTCGAAGTCCGTCTGGACGCCGTCGCCCGCGGCCTCGCCGCGGCCGTCGAAGGGCGGCGCCGTCGAACGACCTCCACTGGTTTGCACTATGGAGCGCACAGGCTGGTCTCGCGACGCGTTCGACTTCCCGCACGTCGACGCGCTGCAGAGGCACTCTCAGTAGGGTCCTCTAGGCACCCGCAAATTTGTGACAATGCATTCGCTCGAGGTCGCGCGCGCGGGGCATCGCAAAACGACAAAACGCTGCCCGGATGATGTTGGCGATGCGTTGCAGCCTCGATGCCCTCCACGTACAGCCGCACCGTCTCGTCACGAGCGCTGCGTCTCAGCTGCCGTCATTTGCTCGCGCGCGAACGGCGTCTATGGCGTCCTGGAAAGAGCCGCGCAGCGACAAGTTTACTTCTCATCAGCACCTTCAATATGCGCACCCTCATCGCACGGTGCTCCCATGGCGCGAGTTTTTTGTCACGCTTGGCTTGCCTAAACATAGAAACCATCTTACTACTCAGCACGTCAGTCTACGATCAAAAAAGAAAGGGAATAAGTTAATTTTGAGGCCTATAACCTCCAATGAGCTCGAGCTTGCGCTCCTGCAGAAACTTCACAAGATCTCGCGGCCCGACGAGAGCGCCGCGGCGGCCCGGCTCGCCCACGCGGCGCGCGGGTACGCGGCGCCGCTGCTCGAGGACGGCGCGCTCAAAGGCAAGTTTGGTGTTAGTCTAGCCCGTCCGCTGCGAGATGACGATGTGACTCACGGCCACGAGGCATACGCCGCGCCGGTCCATCTTAATGTAATTCAAGAGCAGATCATCAAGGACGACATGAACGTGATGGTTTCAGAGATCGAGGACTACAACGACGTGTCGCGCATGCTCCGCCTCAAGGCCGCCGCGCTCCTCGGCCAGGGGCGCTACGACGACGCCGAGAAGCTCAAACTCATGCTGAAGCTCCTCGACTCCTACATGTGGATCGCTTTTTTCTGTTCACCGGAGCTATTGCGTCGATCCGAGCGCCCGACCATCGTCCTGCGCGGCGACGTCGTCAAGCTCGTGAAGCAACTGGACACGATCGACCCCGCGTTCCTTCGCCACCCTGCTCTGGCTGTCGAAAGGGCCCGAGCCGAACGCCTCCTCGAACGCCACGGCAATGTCCTACTGACCTGCCGCGGCGACGGCCTCCTGCGCGACGAGGACCTGCCCTGGTCGGGGCGGCCCCAGGCGCCGCCGTCGTCGCGCGACTACGCGGCCCGACTGGAGCCCGCGCCGCCGCCGCCCGAGGCGCCGCCGCCGCCGCGCGACGACGCGGCGCGCGAGTTGACCACGGATGAGGAGCGCGTCGCGAAGGTCATCATCGACTCCTTCCCGCGGGGCGTGCTCGACTGCCGGCGGGGCACGACGATCGAGGCGTACCTGGCCGAGAAGCTCCACCTCGAGCCCGCGCACGTGACGGAGCTCTTCGACGGCGACCTCTCCATCGAGTTCGTGCCGTGCAAGACGGAGAACATCGAGTTCGCGCGCGCGTTCCAGGCGCTGCTGGTGCACCGCTTCCCGAGCCACTTCCAGGACGCGTCCGTCGCCTACGCGGCCTCCGCGGCGTCGCCGGCGCGGGCCGACGCCGTCTCGCCGAGCGCCGCGGACAGCGTCGTGCCGGCGCCCGCGTCCTCGTCGACGCCCGCGTCGGCGGCGACCGCGGCGCCCGCGCCCGCGGCGGACGAGACGTGGCTCTTCAACTGCCGCTGCGGCGACAAGGGCTGGGGCTTCGACGACGGGTCCGCGATGTGGCAGTGCGAGAAGTGCGAGTCCTGGCAGCACGAGCGCTGCATGTCCATCGGCGGCGGCGGCGTGCCGTCGCCCTACTTCTGCGACGAGTGCGCGCCCGCCGCGGCGCCGAAGTGCGTCCTCGCGCGCGCGGCCGCGGCGCCGCGCGAGCCGGTGAAGTCGCAGTACGAGCTCGAGCGCGACGCGCGCATT
>NW_008705650.1:15063-15553 GCF_000186865.1 Aureococcus anophagefferens
GCGAGGCGGAGTTCGAGTTCGACGGCGACCGCGTCCAGACGGACTTCGACAGCGAGGCGGAGTTCGAGTTCGACGGCGACCGCGTCCAGACGGACTTCGACGGCGAGGCGGAGTTCGAGTTCGACGGCGACCGCGTCCAGACGGACTTCGACGGCGAGGCGGAGTTCGAGTTCGACGGCGACCGCGTCCAGACGGACTTCGACGGCGAGGCGGAGTTCGAGTTCGACGGCGACGACGGCGCGGTGCCGCTCCACGGCCAGCCCCTCGTCGTCGACGGCCGCGGCACGGGCCTCGACCGCCTCCGGAGCCTCGGCGCCGGGAAGATCAGCCGGCTCGAGGCCAACGGCATCGACACCGTCGAGAAGCTCGCCGTCGTCGACATCCGCGACTACCCGTTGGTGCGCCTCATCACGGGCAACCAGCGCCCGGACAAAGCCTCGACGACCATCGCGAAGTGGCGCGACATCGCCCTGACCTTCCTCGGCGTCAT
>NW_008705650.1:15603-18317 GCF_000186865.1 Aureococcus anophagefferens
GGCGACGCCGCGGAGGCCGCGTAGGCGACGGACGCGTCCTTGAAGTGGCTCGGGAAGCGGTGCACCAGCAGCGCCTGGAGCGCGCGCGCGAACTCGATGTTCTCCGTCTTGCACGGCACGAAGCCGACGGAGAGGTCGCCGTCGAAGAGCTCCGTCACGTGCGCGGGCTCGAGGTGGAGCTTCTCGGCCAGGTACGCCTCGATCGTCGTGCCCCGCCGGCAGTCGAGCATGCCCCGCGGGAAGTAGGCGATGATGGCCTTCGCGACGCGCTCCTCCTCCGTGGTCAGCTCGCGCGCCGCGTCGTCGCTCGGCGGCGGCGGCGCCTGGGGCGGCGGCGGCGCGGACTCCGGCCGGGCCGCGTCGTCGCGCGGCGGCGGCGGCACCTGGGGCTGCCCCGACCAGAGGTTCCAGTCCTCGTCGCGCAGGAGGCCGTCGCTGCGGCACCTCAGGTGGCGAACGTTTCGGGCCGCATTGACAGCGACGGCAGGGTCCAGAAGGAATGCGGGGTCGATCGTGTCCAGTTGCTTCACGAGCTTGACGACGTCGCCGCGCAGGACGACGGTCAGGCGCTCGGATCGACGCAATAGCTCCGGTGAACAGAAAAAAGCGATCCACATGTAGGAGTCGAGGAGCTTCAGCATGAGTTTGAGCTTCTCGGCGTCGTCGTAGCGCCCCTGGTCGAGGAGCGCGGCGGCCTTGAGGAGGAGCATGCGCGACACGTCCTTGTAGTCCTCGATCTCTAAGCACATGACGTTCATGTCGTCCTTGATTTCCTGCTCTCGATCTACGGAAAGAAAGACCGGCGCGGCGTAGGCCTCGTGGCCGTGAGTCACATCGTCATCTCGCAGCGGACGGGCTAGACCACGAAAACAGCCTTTGAGCGCGCCGTCCTCGAGCAGCGGCGCCGCGTACCCGCGCGCCGCGTGGGCGAGCCGGGCCGCCGCCGCGCTCTCGTCGGGCCGCGAGATATAGTGAAGGGACTGCAGGAGCCGAAGGGAGAGCCCATTGGGATAGAAGTCAGTTTTAAAACGTTCTCCTCGCGGTCGTAGAGTCACGTGTCGCCTAGTTCCCATCCAGGATTCACGCGCATGCTTAAGCAAGCCAAGCGTGACAAAAAACTCCGGCCATGAGAGCTCCGTGCGTCGAGCTAGGCGGGATGACACGCGTCCAGCGTCGAGAGAGGCGGACATCAAACGTAGGCGGAACGCTGCGCGGCGCTTCCCAGCGTGTCGCAGAGGCTGGTCGAGCAATGACGCGTCGTCCAACACGGAGGCCGGAGCTGCACCCAAGGCTGCAACGCATCGCCAACATCATCCTGGGGCATGCAGCTGTTTTGTCGTTTTGCGATGGCCCAGTCCGCCCCCCCCCCCCCCCTCTAAAACCCACCGACGTCACACATTACCGTATGTTGAGGCTCCCGAGGATGCTCGCGCCCTCGGAGCCGCGGCCCGCGCCCGGCTCGTTCTTCGTCTCGCCGTCGTTGTCGCTGTCCATCATCTCGTCGACGTCCGAGTCGGCCTCCTTCTTCTTCTCCTCGACCGTGGGCTCCGGCGACGCGGCGTCGAGCGTGGCGATGTGCGCGATGCGCTGCTCCGCGCGCGCGTAGCCGAGCGCCTCCGCGCGCTCGTACCACTGCTTCGCGAGCGCGTAGCGGACGACGTCGTTCTCCGTGATCACGAGGCCCTTCTCGAAGAGGTGCCCGAGGTTGAACGCGGAGCGCTCGCAGCCCTGGTTCGCGGCCATGCCGTAGTAGCGCTTCGCGTGGTTGTAGTCCGTCTTCAGGTCGCCCTCGCCTGGGCGGGAAACGAAAATAGGCAACCCGACGTCGATATGCTGTTGATCGAACAGTTTCGACACGAGCGTTTGGCTCTCCGGAAAGGGCTCGCCGAGAAAACACGATCCGTCCAAAAAGCAGCCGAAACCACTTCGATTTGACCGAGATAGAGAGGTTTGACGGGTCCATTCCACCGGTTGTTTCCGGCACCGGCCCTCGCCCTTCTCGTACATGTAGCCCAGCGCGGCCTGGGCGCACTTCTCGCGCCGCTTCGCGGCCTTCTCGAAGAGCAGGCGCGCGTTGCGCCGGTTCGCGCGCTGGCCGAGCAGCCCGTGGTAGAAGACGCGGCCGAGGTTGTACCTGGGCGGGGAAAGGGTGCGACATGCCCGAACGCTGCGATCTCGGCCGTTTCTTTTGGACGAGCGATCATCTCTCGAAGCGTCGATGTTTTTTTTCTGGGAGCGCGCGCCCGCGGCTCCGATCTCGGCCGTTTCGGCTGATTTTTGGACGAGCGACCATCGCTCGAAGCGTCGATGTTCTCTCTCTCATCTCTCGAAGCGTCGATGTTTTTTTTTGGGCGCGCCCGCGTTGAAGCGCACCACCCTTTCGCGGCTCGAGGTCGTACTGCGCGCGGCTGTCGCTCGCGCGCGACGACTCGCGGTAGAGCGCGCGGGCGCGCCGCGGGTTGCGCTGCTCCGTCGTGCCCGTCTCGTAGTACTCGCCCATGACGCCCTGGGACCGGTGGTGGCCCAGGACCGCCGCGAACTTGTGGAACCGGAGCGCGTCCTTGGGCGACTTGCGGATGCCCAACCCGCCCGTCTCGAAGAGCATGGCGACCTGGTGGAGCCGGTCCGCGTCGGGCAGGTCGCGGTCGAAGTCGTGGTTCTTCAGGATCCGCTTCAGGGACGGGTGCTCGCGCATGAGCAGGGCCGCGTGCGCG
>NW_008705651.1:0-604 GCF_000186865.1 Aureococcus anophagefferens
CCGTTTGAACGGAAGTAGAAACAACCTCAATCGGGGAAGAAAGCATTCCCACGTAAACTCCGAACCCTCTGTGAGAAGAGCATTGAGGTTCAATTATTTGGCCCGCCAATTGAAGCAGCAAGAAATATTGCGGATCAGTTCTGCCAGCCTCGAGTCGATTTATTCCGAAACTGCGCCCATCGTCTATTACAAGTGGCATCTACAGAAAAGACCCATACGCTGCCGCAGGTGGCTCCGACGCACTGTCCCACCGATGCAACGGAACACAGGTAGAAGTTACCAGAGAATTGGATACGAGGCATCTCAAATCGGCCGAGCTCAAAGCTGCGCCCGGCAGATGGAATTAGAATCAGAGTCCTTGTCCGACCTCTCGCGAAAATGGAGGCCTGGCCCGGTGTTCTGCGAGTGGAGGTTTAGTCTCTTCTGGCCGCCGCTACTGCATACCGCCGATCGCACCCACAATCGCACGCGACTTTCCATCGCTGCTATCATCTCCTTTGTGAGTCAACTAAACTATAGTAGACAAGGTTGAATTCAACAACATGATGCGAAAAGTGGTCTCAACTATCGGCTATCACAAGCGCATAGCAAACTCAATTTATCC
>NW_008705651.1:1842-3604 GCF_000186865.1 Aureococcus anophagefferens
CCCATGTTTGGCGATGCCACTTGAAGCTCTTGGCTCACCAAAGATGCGATTCCCTCGATTGATGGATGGTCGAAAAGCAAGGTGGCTGGGAGCTCGGCGCTGAACTCGTCGCTCAGTGCTCGCTACAGCTCCGTGGCACCCAGAGAGTCAATTCCCGCCGCCATCAACGGCGCGTCTCCAGCTACTTGAGTGCCGAGCACCTCTGCGACGCAAGTGGCAACCGTTGCTTGCACTTGGTGCGTGTCCACTTGGCAACAGGCAATTTGACCCATGTTTGGCGATGCCACTTGAAGCTCTTGGCTCACCAAAGATGCGATTCCCTCGATTGATGGATGGTCGAAAAGCAAGGTGGCCGGGAGCTCGGCGCTGAACTCGTCGCTCAGTGCTCGCTACAGCTCCGTGGCACCCAGAGAGTCAATTCCCGCCGCCATCAACGGCGCGTCTCCAGCTACTTGAGTGCCGAGCACCTCTGCGACGCAAGTGGGAACCGTTGCTTGCACTTGGTGCGTGTCCACTTGGCAACAGGCAATTTGACCCATGTTTGGCGATGCCACTTGAAGCTCTTGGCTCACCAAAGATGCGATTCCCTCGATTGATGGATGGTCGAAAAGCAAGGTGGCTGGGAGCTCGGCGCTGAACTCGTCGCTCAGTGCTCGCTACAGCTCCGTGGCACCCAGAGAGTCAATTCCCGCCGCCATCAACGGCGCGTCTCCAGCTACTTGAGTGCCGAGCACCTCCGCGACGCATAGATTTACTTTTGGTGATACATCGGAATCGTCGAATTCTAGCTGTACAGCTTAGGTTGGAGATGGTCGCTAGATCACGCCTCCCTTCCTCATTACCTCTGGAGGTTTCTCAGAGGAGACCATTCGATCCATGAAAGACTCAGCAAAGCACACGACCTCTAGCGCCGCTTGCGCGGCATCAAGCACGCACTCTGAAGGTACTGAGGTGGGTCAAAAAATTGAGTGGGTGCTGAACAAGGCCGGACCAGCTGTCGAGTGCTACGCTTCGGCCTTGCTGACTGTGATCTAGTCTACAATGCCATATGCATCTGCCTGATTACTGGAGAGAACTATATCCTCCACATAGATTTGAAAACCAGTAGTTTACCCAACCATCAATGGCAGCGCTCAGCTGAACATGAAAAGGGGATTCACTCCCCGCGGCAGGTTGCCATAGTTGAATGTTGTCCCAGTGGTACAGACGCGCCAATCTGTCGCAAGCGCGAACGCGACGCCCCCTCCAATGAGCTTTCCATGAACTGCACCGAACTTCGGCACAGAGAGTCGACGAATGTCTCAGGTGACGCGCGAAAATTCCCAGAGAAACGATACGAAAGCTTCTTGCTGTAGCTACGAGCTGCCCTGCGTTATCTGCGTGAAGTTTCCGCCGGTGCAAAAATAAGCACCGGCGCCCTGAAATAACATTGATCAGCTCTCTGCATAGCAGCCTATTCTCCGAAGCGAAATGATGCATACGGTCAGGTCTGCAATTAGGGAATCGCTCTGAGCGTTGAAGTGGACTACGTCATTCAGTTCGATGACCGACATTGAGGCAGTAGAAACTACAAGGCGCACCGTGCGTTGGTCGCGTGTTACTTCTACACTCGGAAATTGTGTTGAGGTAACCACGACAGCTTCGGCTCCTGATCTGGAGTGGAGATACGACTTTAGGAGGACAGACGCTTCGGCGTTGGGCAACGAGATGCTAATGCGCATGCCAGCGCCAAATGCAGGGGCAAATTGCTAGTGCGCATGCC
>NW_008705651.1:4083-15653 GCF_000186865.1 Aureococcus anophagefferens
AGTCCTGGAACCTGTGTGCAGCACCATGGCATGTATCCCTCTGCTCTGAAGATTGTAAATGTACTCAGCTCTCCGCCCCCAAGAGCGAGAGCCTTCGTCCACCAACATTTCTCCAACCCCTGCCAGGGGGTATTTAAATTAAAGCTGCTGGGTACTGTGCGTTGGTGTGTCGGTTGCCAAGACTCCAGGGAGAATCATCTGCGAGTCCACGGTCGATTCTGATGCTAAACGCTGATCCAGAGAGCACGGAAAGTGATGTTCTTCACCTGTCGGGGTAATGATCTCAATGAGGCCGCTCCTCAGCGCGGTGCTCGCGTCAATGTCCTCTTGAAGCAGCACCCATCGCCGAATGAGGTGGCATCTGACTCGCCTGCGGAGCGCCACCAGGGCAACGCCCAGGGGTTGACGAAGCGTGACAGAAAGTCCAAACATAGACTGAGACGTTGCAATCGCGAGATCTGCAACTGCAACAATCAGCATTCCCCCCCCCGTCGTATGCCCGTGACTCAAGAAGACGATGGGAAGATGACTGGTTCGTGACGAGAAGTGATTGAGAAGGGTTCTCGCTGCCACGGCGCTTTCGACACCACTATCAGCAGCAGTGGCAAACGCGAAAACCATGATTCGTCCTGGATCATCTAGAACTGGGGTGAGCTCCTCGACCAAGGAGTCAGTCACTGAGTCCTAGGCCAGTTCGACGCGGACAACACGAGAAGAATCCAGCGAGTCTACCTTGATCAACGTAACCGTCGAATGGGCTTCGTAGGCACGGACCCCCATTGCACTAACGCTCTTGAGATAAAAGGCTGCATCCTATCAGCTCTCGCGATGCGATGGCTCGTATCCAAATCATCTGTGTGTCATCTCGAAAGCATTTACTAGTAGTAGGGCGTCCTCTGTCGATGTCTGCTATCGACTATTTAGACCGACAAGCACATCTGAAGCGTACACGGGCGCAGCAGTAGCGTCCAGTCCGAACATGCTAGCGGCGCAACCGGATCCATATGCCATGCACAGGGTGCGTTGAATAGCAAGGCTGTCACCAATCTTCAGAGCGAGTGAAAGTAAACTAGCATAGACCGGGCACGTGTAGGTGGTAGCATTCTGGGCACTTATGGCAACGCCAGTCTCAACATGCTTTTGGAACAAATTCTCGTGTTGGGCCTTGGAAAGTTTACCATACATCACTCCACACATGAGTCACAGGTTCCTCTTTGAATGATAAGGAGCGTTATTGTGGTACGCGACTAGATCAAAGGTTGCCAGTAGTTCCCGTCGACCCACTGTTTCACTAAATCAGCCCTGGCACCACATCATGGCCTCTTCGTATTGACCAGTTGCGATGTTCACGTCTATTACCGCGTCGTTTGTGGGCCACCCGACGGGCCGATAGAAGTCCCAGGAGTGCTTGATGAATGTCGCGCGCTCTCGCTGGAGCAGCAATGCTGCTTGCGACGCTACCACCAGGGATATTGAAGACACCCCAATACCAGAGATATGAGCAGGATCTGGGTGGACCGCCGGGTCGGAACAGACCACGACACCGTACATGCCATTCCATGCTCTGCTCTGGAGCCAGCTCGTGGTACTGAATAATGCATTTGTCCCACCATAGCACGCATTGAAAGTGTCGAGCCCTTCAACACTGTGGTGGTCGTCAGCCTGGAATAATTGACATCAAGAACGACTTGATTGACTTGCCGCGGTCCACCGCGCTTTCTGTGCCAACCTCGAGGCGGCCGAGTTCCATAAAGGCCAGCTCACACTATCAAAGCAGTCTACTTAAACTTGACAATGCTAGCGAGACAGTGTCTTCATCGTCGCTTACAAGAGTGATATTGTCCTGACCGCGCCCCATTGTGTATCTGCCGGGACTGTCGTGGAATGCTTCCACGCTTGAGGCGTTCAGCGCTAGATTCGGAGCGTAGTAGGACAGAGCGGCAATTCCGATGGCATTGGATTCGAAAGTTATGTCTGCAGTGCCGAGTGGAGCCAGGGAAGCGCCGCGTCACTGCACGTGGATCCCGCTCGCCACCGCCGTGTTATCCCAGGATGCAGCGTCTGCCACGAGGAAACGCACCGCGCGATCTGCAACCATTGCGCGATACAGATGCTTTATCTGCGTATCAGCGCTCTGATGTGAATACATGTCGATTGCGAGTATTTCTTACGGGCCACCAACCTCACCCTCATTGAGAGCAGTTGCCAACGACAGTAGGAAAAATCCAGCGGACTGCGCTTGCGAGTCTCAAGAGGCTGGAAATCGTAGCATAGCCTTACCAAAATTATCAAACTGCAGCGTGCCAAGCGCGTCGCTGCAAATGGTCCAAGTCTGCAGACCTGCTGGTTGGTGAACAATCTTGGAAATCTCAGCCTGCGAACCATCCTGCAGCACCACACCGCACGCAAGTGCTCGAGACTGTCACGACTGCGTCACAACAGCCCAAGTATGCGCTGTAGAGTCAATGCGACAACCAAGCAGGCTGTTGTTAGTCTGCGACATGATTCAGTGATTGAAGCGAACGTCACCAAGAGATGAACGCAGTCCACCGCCTGCTAGCGACAAAAGGACTGTATAGGCGCACGTGTTGACGTCGCGATCTCCGGCGCGAGGTGCTGTTGTTGCGCTTTGGGCGAGTCCAGAGTCCTGCTGCGTCGTCCATCGACTTGCTCGCCGCTCGTCAGAGACGATTGGTCACTTAGCGCGATAGAGCGAAAGTGACCTGGCTGTGTTCAGGACTGAGCCTTATCACGCCACAGCCACGAACGCCCCGTGCGCGATGGTCCCGCTGAAGCCAAACGAGCTCAGCCGACACGCAGACAATCGTTGGATGTTGCCTCCGGCCGACGCCTCAGCGGGCATCTCGAAGGATGTCGACACGATCGAAAACAGATGCGTGTTCAGCCTACGACCTTCAAGGTTGGGGCGATTTGCTTCCAAGGGGCGCAGACAGCCTGAGCTGCGCATTCATAGCGATCAAGCATGTACGAAGTGGTACGAGCACGAGAGAGGCCAACCCCGCGACAGCCGCCGATGCCTCCAAGTGACCCATGTTCGACTTCAGAGATGCGCACTGTGTTGGCTTGGAGTTCATACACAAAGCTTCCATAGCAGCGCCAACCTGGGAGAAAAGAATAGCTACGTTGTCACTGCCCTTCAACTGCGCACTTCAACGGGGTCTCCGAGCGCCGTGCCAGTGCCGTGCGCTTCGAGCGCCCGGTAAATGGCATCATTATCTTGAACTGTTTCGATGAGTCGCCTTTGCGATGAACCATTGGGCGCGGTCAAGCTCGCGCTCGGGCCGTCTTGCTGCACGGCCGTGCCAAGGACCGAAATCTTGGAGTGGGAGGATAACAAAAAGGCCCCACATCCTTCGCCGCGGCAGTAGCCATCCGCCCGACTATCGAAAGTATGGCATCATCCACGCGAGGATGTCATTCCAGCGACCGACGTCATCTTATTCGCGGCTTCACTGAGAATTTTGGTGCCAATGTCGAGGCAATCTCCACATTCTTGACCTCAGAGGGCTATTCAGCAAGAGTGCAAGGCCACCAGGGAAGAAGCGCAAGCGGTATCGACGGAGTAGCACGGCCCAACGAGACCAAGTGTGTACGCCAGCCTCCCGGAAGCAATCGACAGCGCCGTCCCGCTGGCAGAGTACACATTGATGTCCGTTTTATCGTCCCTCAGACCACTGGGCTCGCAACCGACGAATACTCCGACATTGGAATACATGAGCCGATGTCGCGCTACTGAAGCAGTCTTCTGTTCATAACCTCAATGAATGGCGCGGTAGCCGACATGTAGTACGAATCTCTGCTGCGGATCCACCGACCTCGCTTCGAGAATTGAGATACGGAAGACGAGCACATCAATACTGCATTAATGGATATTCGTAAACGAGCCGTAGTTCGCGGCTACGGAATTGAATGTCGCCCATCGCATCAGAGGGGCACTCGAGTTGGTCGTGTGCGCGCGCGTCGACAGTGAGCATAGCGCCGTGTCCAAGCAAAGCGACCTTGGGAGCTAGAAGCTCCATGCCACAATCGTCGTTAACGCCCATTCCAATTTTTCGCTCGGTGACAATGGCAGCGAAATTTTCAATTTGGATTGCATGACCTGAGGCTCAGACGTCTACGAGCTCTCGGGGCTCGCAAAAAGAAGGACCGCAATGGACTCTACTGTCGGATGGTCAAATAGCATCACTGGGGTCATTTCGATCCCAGATTCTGTAGATAAGGTCTGCGTGAAGTCTGCCGCAGCGAGAGAGTCCAAACCCGCCGACATCAACGGAGTGTTTGTGTCTACTGACGTACCAAGCGCTTCCTGGGCCACGGAACACACCAATTGCATCGTGGCTTCGTGGTAGACGTCGGCGTTGAACTTAAGGGCTCCAGCTCCTCTCATAGTTACGCTGCGTGGACCAAGCTCAAGTGTGACGTCGACATTCTTTGACAGAACGCTCACAATAGCGTCTAGTGTTGGGTGGTCGAAAAGCATTGTCGGGCTGACTTCTAGTCCAAATTTTGTAGAGATGGTCTGTGTGACGTCCGTTGCGGCAACGGAATCCAAACCTGCGGACATCAATGGCAGGTTAGTGTCTACCATGGTTCCAAGAGCCTCCAGTGTTAGGGTATTATCCAGATTGATGGCTCCGAGAGCACATACTCGTATATGTGAGTCTACGATTGAGCGTGACGACGCTGCCTTAGTTGACTGACGTGGCTCTTTGGAGAGATACGACGTTGAGCGAAGGAAGCGAGTGTGAAGCATACTAGCTTTTGCTGGGAAGCCAGTCTCTGACAACCCCTTGCTCAACCACGAAGGTACATGGGCTTAAGCGCCCGTCTAGTGGGTGTCTCCAAGCCGTGATGACACTTGAGCGCCGCCCGCGGACCTCAAACATACCGAGCCATGGCACCCTATTGCTCAACTAAATGGCAGCATCCAAAGCGCCCGTTATGACAGAAAGCAGGTCTTTCTCCGACTTGGTATGCAGCAGTTGTTGGGTCGCGGGTGTCTAGAATGTGCAGGAAACGGAAAATGCACTAGCCTAGCGAACTGTCCTCTCGGCCGACCTGCTGGTTGGTGAACAATCTTGGAAATCTCGGCCTGCGAATCATCCTGCAGCACCAAACCGCACGCAAGCACTCGAGGCTGTCACGACTGCGTCACAACAGCCCAAGTACGCGCCGTAGAGTCAAAGCGACAACCAAGCACGCTGTTGTGAGTCTGTGACATGAATCAGTGATTGAAGCGAACGTCACCAAGAGATGCATGAGTTCCACCGAGTGCCAACGACAAAAGGACTGTATAGGCGCACGTGTTGACGTCGCGATCTCCGGTGCGAGGTGCCATCATCGCGCTTTGGGCAATTCCAGAGTCCTGTTGCTTCGTCCATCGACTTGCTCGCCGCTCACCAGAGACCGTTTGCAGCCGAGCACGATAGAGGGAAGGCAATTTGGCAGTGTACTTGGAGAACTGTGACTAGACCATAGCCGCTAAGGCCCCATGCGCGATCGTCCCGGTCGCCCCGAAAGAACTCTATTTTTTTACCATAACCATTGGTGCCTTGGCCCGGTACTACGAGGAAGAACTGAATTTCACTTCGATCCGTTTTGTTGTGCAATTATCTTAATGACCTTAACATCGCTTACGGACACTATTGGTCTGACAATTCATCAGTCCTCGCATATTAAACGCGCCATGGGCTATTGTCCCGCTGTATCCAAACGAGCTCAATCAACTCATGGCGGAGGATTCTATTGTGCTCGGAGAAGCTTCCGTTGGGAACTGAAATAAGTCAATCGCTAAAGAGCCAAGATGGGAATTAAGAAAACGTAAGGCACACAACGGAACGTGTGTGGACCGAAGCGAAATCAAAGACACCAATCCCGCAACCGCAGCAGTCGCCTCCAGGTGCCCGATATTGCTTTTGATCGTTCGACAGGAGACTGAAGACTACGCAGCACAGAGCACGCTCACAGCCGCTCCAACCTCAATTGGATCGCCAAGCGCAGTGCCAGTTCCATGAGCTTCAAGAGCAACACTGTTTGCTACACCGGAACCAGCAGCTCAGAGCAACGAACGCTAAGAGGCTCCGTTCGGAGCAGTGAGGCTCGCGCTTGGACCGTCTTATCGAACGGCAGTCGAGCGAATCTAATGCGCAATTTCACCACCACGAGAATCACAAATAAATCCGACGCAGCCTTCGCCGCGGCAGTATCCATCGGCGCGGCTATCGAACGAGTGGCATCGGCCGCGATTTGACAGCATGCCGGCTACAGAAAATGCAGCATACATGTCTTGTTCGAGGACGCCTCCCGCCGCGACGCACGCTTCTTCGCACTCCGTTCACTACAATCCTACCGTTGCGAGATGCGCCGCGACGAGAGAGGCCGAACACGCAGAATCGACGGGGAAACAAGGGCCGGTCAGGCCAAGCACGTAAGAAACGCGGCCCGATGCTATCGACACCGAATTCGCCGTCCCGTCGTAGAGGCTCGGCTTTGCACTTTCAGTAGACGATCCAAAGCTAGAGCCACCGAGTAGGATGGTAAATAAGCCAATATAAACGCCGACGAGCTTGTTTGTCAACGCGGAGCGATGCTTGCCGCGAGCTATGAATGCAGCGTACGAGATCTCGAGCAGTTACAATTGGACAGAATTCACATGGTTGGATTCTGACTTGGACATGTTCCAGTTGTGGCGCTGAAGTAGTCCAATATTATACACAAGGTTTCCGTACCTGGCTGATGTGTGAGAAGCGTCTAATGATCGATTCAATGGTATGTTTGATCCCGACGCGACACTTAGAAGGGCGAACTTTCGGAAGCTCGGACTATCTCAGACCGTTCAAGGGAGCTAGAAGCACACACCGCAAACACGCACCATGCTTGTTGATCTTGTCGCTAAGATTTTGTTTGTCGAAGCTGGCGAAGATCACCCAACTTCAAGATGACTGCGCAGCCTATTCAAACTTGAATGCTCGAGCAGGACTAGAGGTGTGATGTTCCTCATGGATAGGGCGGTGCTGATTCTTTCGGCCATACTGGTCAATATCAAAGAATTCACACCTAGTTCCAAGAATCCACGGTCGGGTTCTGTCATCGAGCGTGGAATCAATGCCCGAAAGAGCTCTTCAATCATATCACCGGCGCCAAGCGCCGATGATCCCGTAGATACTATCGTGTCGCTCGAGTCGCATGACCCAAACTTCCCTATCTCTACAGCACGTGCAAAAGCTCGAACATCTTCAGCCATGGACTGTCCGAGCGCGACCTGCCACACTAGTGAATCGGAGAGATCGCGGCAACACTCTGCTCCCATTTTTACCAGCATGGACATGCCGAGTTCGATAAATACAGTCAATCCATCTTCGACAGCAGCGCGAACAGCCGGGTAGAACAAGACTGGTAAAACGGCATGCGCCGGCGGCTCAGAAGCATGGTACGGCTGAAGGCGATGGTACAGCTCGGCCCTGGGGCGACCTGGGACCTCCTCCTCGCGTCCCTGGCGCTGGAGGTGATGTGACCTTCGCGGTGCCCCCCGCGGGCCGCCGCGGTGCCCGAGCACCGACCACACCAACCCGACGGCTTTGAGCCCCACGACCCAGCCCTTGCGACGAAACGATGCGGAGGTGACGACAATCGATCCATGACGCTGCGCAGCCTCGAAAACTGCTCGAGGGGGGTGCTGGAGCCGAGCGTGTCCAATCCCACTCCTTAGAACCGCCCGCCCGAGTCGCCACACAATCGCCTGGATGTCTTGTTTTCACCACTGCTTCGTCCGTGCGCGCGCGGCCCTCGAAGCGGCTGGGACCGTTGCGCAGCTCCTCATATTCGCGGAGCTGTGGGGCTCCGGACTTAAACACAGTAGGTCTAAAAATGGCTATATTTAACACACTATCGTTATTATTTAACACACTTACCTTAAAATCGCCTGAAACATAACTACATCAAACTATGACCACTAATACCATAGCACTATTTAACACACCACCCCTGGAATTCTGGAATTCTCGAAAAAGCCGTGCGTGCGAAGCACATTAGGTTCTTACAAGATACATCTTAAACACAAAATGATTCATAATATTACTACCTGTGTTATAACCACTCGTATTTTAATATTCAGTGTTATTATGAGCGACCACACGCGAGCACAAAAAACCATTATTACCCGCCTTAATACATTGAAAAATAAAGGCACTGGTCGCAAAGTCCGTATTGCTAGAGGGCAGTTTTCTTAAGCCCAAAAATAGAATGAATCACATCCTTGCAAATGGGCTGCTTTGGGCCATAGCCCGCAGGTATTTCCATGATCACCTTGCAAAGCGGGTTCGCCTCCCATGCGGCGATCATCAGCAAACTTATCCACATCAACGTCTCGTTGCCAAACTCAATCTTTCGCGCTTGCTCCTCCGTAAGAGGAGCACCATTCACAAGGTCTATCGAGCGACCATGGTGTGCCTCTGACTGCTGCGAAAACGAGCAACAATTCCTAGCAAAAACACAAACACCGGGCGGACAACGCTTGAAGTAATGACGTTTGTACAAATAAAAGTCACGGAACGAACAGAGCACGTGCGGACACATGTTCGGATCACCATCCACGCCGATGCACCCGCATCTGCCATTACTAATAGCGTAGATCCGTTGCAAAAACGTGAAGTTGTGCGACCCAAATTCGTAGGCGAAATCCCCATATTTTTCAGGAAAACCAAGCCCACAAGGTGGAAGAGGCGTACTCCTTTTTTTGGTCCCATTATTACTGCAGCAGATGGAGGCTTCTCGCACGCGCAGCTGCTCCATTATACGCACAAGACGTTCCGTAGCTTCGTCCATGTCTCGACGGTAGCTTTCTCCGATCCAAACGACCTTCGACTTCTTTGCGGGCGAAGACATGACGCACGAAAAAAAAAACCGGCAACCCGCGCCCCAACCCTACCTCCACACTCTCGGAAAACACAAACGAGCACGCCAGAGGCAGCGAAATCGCACGTTTGCAGCGACACGAAGACGCCGCGCGCGGGGCGCTGCGAGCAGCGCTGAATGCCCCGGCACGGGGCGCCCTTCCGCAGCCCGCGGGGCCCCGAACGCCCCGGGCGGGCCGAGCTAGCACAGCGGGCGGGCCGCGAAGCCCACCGGAGGTCCTCGGGCAGCGATTCTACGCTAAACACCCACCATCGTCTAAGCTGCTCTAGACGATAGACTAACGCGTCCTTAGGCTGAGTTTTTACATCGATCGAGAAGTCAAGATCACGACGTTTGCAGGATTTGCGCAGTGCGCAAATCCTGCAGATGAATTTTTGTATACTTCTCTTAAATTACTATCAAATTTTGTGGAATAACTATTGATACTGACATCCAAATCAAAGCCCTTCCCTCTCAAAATTTCAACTAATTTCATATGACTTTCTGATGCTAAAATTTGTTCATCATATGATTTGTCACTTCCTCTATTTCTATTTCCTTGACCTCCCAATCTAAAAGACTCACCGAACAGTATTAGCAGACCTTTTTTCATATACAAATGAAAAAACAAAAGATATACTTAAAATTAAAATTTCTTGTTTATTCAAATAATATCAATAGTTATGGAGACTAAATTTCCAACAATAAAATGTTCACAC
Source organism: Aureococcus anophagefferens (assembly GCF_000186865.1). Taxonomy (NCBI): domain Eukaryota; class Pelagophyceae; order Pelagomonadales; family Pelagomonadaceae; genus Aureococcus; species Aureococcus anophagefferens. Next base: position 13,716 of record NW_008705651.1, read on the forward strand.
TATCCATGTAGTTCTTGTAGAAAATTCGTAAAGTGGAATAAGGAGCAAATGTATTTGTTTCATTTTCCAGAGACGATTTATAATAATCATCAATTTCTTTTCTTATGTGAATATTGTTTGTTTCAAACATTTATTTACATTCAATCATCCATGTATAACTTTTTTGCTATTGACGACTTCATGAAAGCTATAATCACAAATGATAATAATTTTATCGTCAAATCTTTCAAGACTGATAATCTTTTGATTGAATCATATCCCAACTCCGATTTCCCCTCATATTCATCTTTTTTCTTTTATTTTTTGACATGGTATGAACAAAATCAAATTACTCAACACATAATCAAATTTCTAATTGAAACGATAGGAATACCGTTCAAATGTTCTGATTTTTTCATAGACAGACTGATTCTTGAAAGTGATATGAATATAGACGAAAAGTCTTATTTACTTACAATGAGAAATCTCCGATTGAGAGAAAATTATGAACTGGCAAAACTTGATTTATTCTTCCCGGAAGAGATCGTTGAACTAATTTTAAGCTTCTAGATTTCAGTCAACATGTCATATGTAACCGGTTCTTTGTACGAGTTCCAAATATCAATGGCGGTTTTATAATGATTTGGATTTTTTTTATCGTGTCTTACTCGCATTGGTTTCCATTTTTCTTCGGCGAAAGACATTTCAACTATATTTCCATCATGGATTATATCTCCATTCCAGCATTGTAACTCTCCATTGATTAAAGGTAATTTGACAAATCCACTTTCATCAAACGCCTGCATGACTGCTTTTCTCGTGTTAGAGTCAATGTATAGTACCAATAGTCTACATATTTTTTTTTTTTTCATAACAAGTCCACACATAGTTTGCGTAGAGAATTCATGTGTGTTATCTTCAATTTGTATTTTGAAATCAATTGTATTGAATAGGGGGTCTTTCCACTTCAATAGTTTCTGGAATTGAAATCCTGACTGGACAAAATATCTTGGTTTATCAATGTAGTCAATATATAGATAATTGCCACCGACAAAGTCATTTGGTGTGAAAATCAGACCGTCGTTGGCGTATTCGTTTTTTTTAATATCCTCAAAACATTGTTTACAAATAAATTGTAAATTATTGTTGTTAAATGAATAAAACTTTTTTACTGAAACTTCAAATGAACCAGGTCTCGCACAATATGAAAAGTTCTTTTCCTGTATTAGTTCTTCTAAAATCGTTAATCTCATGTCGAAATGTCTTTTGCGAACATCTTCTTTACAGAAGAAATAGCAATCAAATATCAAGAAATGTGAAATATTTTCACCAGATTTATTTTTATTTAAGAATTTAAGAATTCACCATCGAAAATTGTTCCCTCATAATCCTTTGAAAAAAAACATCCTGTGGATTTGAAATAATTATGTTTTTCTTCCATCAGGAAAAGTTCTCCAGTATTGTGAATAAATCCCGTCATTCTTAGTCCGTCTGTTTTCGGTGTGACTCTATACTCCTTTAATATGTCCAGGATTCAGTTCTGGCTCCATGAGCATCCTGCGGATTTTGTGGAGCTTTGGTTCATTAAAGCTGACTGTGCCTCCAGTCTCAGCTGAAAGATGTAGGGAAATACCCCTAACAAGCACTACGTAAAACCCAGCAATCTCAATTAATCAAGCTATGGACGATCCCCGCGACTGCATTTTGGCTCGAGGGAGGGTGGGCGTTGGCACGATTTGGGAGAAGGGGGGTGAGATTAAGACTGCCAATTTTCAGGTCTGAAGACCATGGGGTTGGGCGCGCGCGCCATCGTCTAAAAGGCCATAATATGTGCGGTGTAGTGAGGGTGAGGGGTCGCATCGCCGCGATCGTCGCGCGCGAGCCCCAAACTTGGTAGACTCGACCTATGTATGTATTAGAGTGCCACCGTAAGCTGTAGCACAGCTGCGACCCAGAATA
>NW_008705651.1:15703-19033 GCF_000186865.1 Aureococcus anophagefferens
CATGAGAGATGAAGCTTACCAAGTTTGGGGCCTGCGCGCGACGATCGCGGCGATGCGACCCCTCACCCTCACTACACCGCACATATTATGGCCTTTTAGACGATAGCGCGCGCGCCCAACCCCATGGTCTTCAGACCTGAAACTTGGCAGTCTTAATCGCACCCCCCTTCTCCCAAATCGTGCCAACGCACACCCTCCCTCGAGCCAAAATGCAGTCGCGGGGATCGTCCATAGCTTGATTAATTGAGATTGCTGGGTTTTACGTAGTGCTTGTTAAGGACATGCTCCTGTGAGAACTCGGTCAGGTCATGGCGCGTCGCCCGGGTCCAGTGGATAAGAACCTGGACACGAAGGTGACAGCCGGTCTGGAGAAGCTCGACTGCCAAATCCTTGGGCGCTACTTTCCTGGCTAATCGAAGATGTTGTACACTTATTACGCAGTGCTCTCATTGGTCAGGCGCGTCTCACGCGTTTGGTAGAACCTGACTGGCTAAATTGCGCGCACTCGTGACTGAAACTTACCCGCATCTGACGTTTCGACGGAAAGGAAGGGAAATGTACGAGAAGATTTCTATAATAGTTTTCCTCGTGTCTCTGATCCTCTGCCAAATAAGGAGTTTTTCTAGAATTCTCCGTCACATCCGTAGACTTATGATCATTTGTCAGGGTCGTGAGCCATTCATCGCCTCAACTTTCAGGTGCCACGCGCATACGTTTCATGTGTGGCACCCAGAACGCCTGAGCAATAGCGAGTGTACGAGCTTTCGTTTTTTGTACAAGCCGATTTTGGACTCTTTGGAGCTCCTATTGGCTCCCGAATGTCAAGTTGATCGCAGGATCACATCAGTCTGGGACCTGTGGCTCGCTTCACACATGCGTCGTAATGACATATTCATTTACGTTGGTGATATAAGAATGTACATATTCTTTTTTGTGCGTTTCCGAAGTCTGCGGCGCCGCGGTATCTATTGCATCTACTTCCAAACCGAGCCGATTCACCTTGTGCTCCCGGTATTGTTGGACAGACTAGGCCTGTTTTCTAAGCACCAGCCCGACGAAATCTGGGACTACGCAGCCCTTAACCTCACAACTCTCCAGAAACTTGACGTGCCTAGTCTCACCTGCAAGTACTTTCCTCCTGTAAATCTGCCCAGGTCCTTTTTGATTGACCACGCGTCAAAGCTCGAGACACCCGACCTCATCTTCCTCGGCAACATCAAGCATCGGTCACTTAAGTGGGAACAGCTAAGGAATGCTTCTCCACTCATGAGGGCACATTTAAGGGCGATTTCTGACATATGGGATGATGACGCTTATACAAATATGCTTAGACAGCCCGGAAGTTCAATTTTCCTCAACATTCACAAGGTTGGGGCCACGACAATCGAAGCCCTTCGCATCAACAAACTTCTTGGCCACAAAGCCCTTATCATTTCGGAACCCTGCGAAGAAATCGACCGTCTGAACTACAACGGCCTCGTTTTCTTTGAGCCGTTGGAGTGTATCCCGCAAAAATTTGACGAGCTCGTTGCAATTGGACCTGAGAGACGGCAGAAACTGGCCGATGAGATCTACGGTGCGTTTAGCGCACGCTATGACGTAAATAATTGGGGAAATCTCCGGCGTGGCATGCTAGCCCGATCAACGCGGGCAAGCGCTTGTAAAACCAGATAGACCATGTTAGCGCTTGTAAAACCATGTGGTGGTTCTGTCGATCGTTGCGGTATTGTGGGCTCATGATTATCGGCCCGATAATGCGACGATGGAGTAGCACACTTGCACCAAGAGTGATTGTCTATGGGCGCCCACGACCCAAACTCAAAACGTGCTCGCCTTGTCAATACACACGCGCATTCGTGAGTGAGTATCGGTGTCGCGGTTCAAGACAGCAGCAGGTGCCACAGGAGCAGGTGCCACCGCATCAGGTGCCGCAGCAGACGCAGGCCCAGCAAGAGGCATGGAGTCGCTGGACCAAAGGTGAGAGCATGTCTATGGTGCCCAATTACAGTTTTTCCGAGTCAGGCTACTACATTTGCGCGCGCGGTCGAATTTTTTTTGTTTGGCTGGGGGTAGCGACTACGCGCGGAGCGCGGCCGCGACGGTTAGCCTATTGAGCTTCTTATATTAAGGGGATTATCCAACGTAGCTTAACGCAGATAGTCCCCACCGCGCGGCTGGCGCTTGAAAAAGTTTTGCTTTCCACCCTGGTCAGCCGCCGTTTTTTCTTCGGGTGATCAAGCTCCTCAAGAACGAACAGCCACCGGTTTTAGCAAGCTCACCTGACACAGAAGGACGAAGCCCCAAAAGCACATGTGCCAGGCTGCCACTTATCCCGAAGGCACTAATGCGACCTTCAACGACTGGCAAGCCTGGTTGTTGCTGCTGGATTGCAAGGCAGGTTTCCACTGACATGTAGACTCGAGCTGTGACCAGACCAAATATATGGGGATTTAGTTATTGTAGTCCGGAGCTGGGTCCAACATGGCCTCTTCTCGTTAGAGCAATGAGTGCTGCGATTCCCGCCCCTCCCGAGGCAAACTCCAGGTGGCCCAAACTTGCTTTTAGAGACGAACAGCGTACCGCGGCTATGGGAGATGAGTTCCAGACAGCACGTGCGGCACCGATTTCGATCGGATCACCTAGTGGCGACCCTGTGCTGTGAGCCTCTAATGCGATGGTCAAACCATCCGTTCTGTGCTCCGACTCGACACGCTCGCTCAATACCTCCTGGGACTTGCCGTTGGGTGCCGTCAGACTAGCTCGGAGAGCATCATTCAACACTGCTGAGCACACAACTCGGACGGTACATATTCGATCCTCGCAGTTTAAATGATATCCCAAGCAGCTTTCGCCCCGAACGAAGCCATCTGCTCAAGTATCGAACGAGTGACAGCGCCCCAGAGACGAGATTGCGCTGGGGAACGCGGACCAGGAGCCTCGGGTGAGTAGTCCGACGCAGAGCACCAGACCTGGAATGACAGCAGTTTTGAGCATATGGATTGCTACAAGCTGAGTCGAGCAGGCCGTGTCTAGGGCGGCGCATGCTCCAGATAGTCCAAGGTTGTACGATATTTCGGCGCATACTCGCGTAGATTTTCATCCTTGGGATATCCCAGCGTATACAGTAGTATTTGGAGCTGCAGTATTTCCCAAACATGAGTGTGCACATGACAGGGATATACTGATTTCTGGATCATTTGAAACGCCACGAGAGTCGAGACCACTTTCGAGCACTGGGACCGATAGAAAAGAACCGTACGCAACTCAAAGCTCATCTGCGTCCAATCAACATCATGGCATTGTGGATGGGGGATCTTGCGTTTGACCGAT
>NW_008705651.1:19846-21148 GCF_000186865.1 Aureococcus anophagefferens
GGGATAGTCGAAAAGTAGTGTCGAAGGAAGCTCGAGAGAACATTGTTCTGAGACCGATTGAACGTATTGGGTGCCGGACAAGGAATCCAGTCCAGCATCCAAAAGAGATTGGTCTGCGGATACGTCAGTACCAAGGACCTCGAGAACAGATGCCCCGAGAACTTCAAGAACCTTACCAGGTTTGTTACGACTAGAGTCGGTGGATGACAACAAGTGATTGCCTAGGGAAGCAAGTGTGGGATGATCAAATATCATCGAGGCGGAGAGATCAGTATGAAGTCAGACAGACAGAGCTTACACAAACTACGTGCCCGCCAGGGAGTCCAGACCGGCATCTGATAGTGACTCGCTGCTATCGAGGTCAGTCCCGAGGATTTACAGGATTGATCAAGAGAGAACGGCACTAATGTCCAGTCCACCAAGCGAGTTGAGCGAGGATGCGGGTCAAACAGAAACCTCGCCAACTACGCTCAAAATCCAGGTATTTAGTTGCTAGGCGATAGGATCACGGCCAAAACTTGTAATGTTGCCGATCGCAAGATTGCTATCAAGCCACTCTAATGCAAGACTTCTAGTGAGCGAGTCAAACTATGGGTAATCGAGCCGCGAGCGCCGACTCAAAGGGAAACGTGCCTCACACAGATCCACAAGCGCAGACCATTCCCGCTTATTCTCGGCGACAAACTGCCAGGGCAGAAATCACCGGTGATAATTAAGACTGCGATCCATTACGCGTGAGTAGGCGGCGGCAGCAAACGTAGTATTTGTTTCCAGGACTACCTGCTGGGCCTGCATAACCTTTGAAGCAGTGGCGTCAACTGCATCCATCATCACCCCCATCCCGGAGAGTCGGTTTTCGGTATTGAGTGCGCTCATCAACAAGAGCGCACTAAATGCGACTCCTTCTAGATAACTCGAGCCGCTTGGACTTTGATAGCCTCCAGCATCGTCAAGAATCTATTCCGCTTGATACACGAGGTTCAGGCGCACAACATTGTTCGAAAATATAAAGTTAGTTCCAAGGATTGACCTGACCCGCTCATTTTTCCAATATCCCACACATTTCAGAATCACATCGCAAACTATCACGTCTCCACTCGTCGTTCTTACTTCAGAAGCACATGTGCTCTAAACCTAACCCAGCGACGTGGACAGAAGACCATAGTAGTGAGCCACGAGCCAAATATCTGAAACTGAGATTGTGTGTCCGTGCGGTGACATTCGTCCCTCGAACCAACACTCCGGTTTGGTGACTATACATTCGTCAAAAAGAGCGCTTCCACGAAGCAAAAATCTACTGCG
>NW_008705652.1:0-3125 GCF_000186865.1 Aureococcus anophagefferens
CGCGCGGCCGGGCCGCCCCGGCATCAACTTCGTCGCCGGCAGCGCCTGCGCCTGGACCTGCCCGCGCGGCGCCGGCGCCGCGCGCGCGGCCGCGGCGCGCGGAGCTCCGCCCGCCGCAGGCCGCCCGTCTACCCGAAGCGGCTCCGGCCCGCGGGCGGCGCGGTCTCCGCCCACGCGGCGGCCGTGACCGTCGTGCTGCTCGGGTTTCTCGTCATGAACCTGTGGTGGTACATGAACTACCTCCTCATCCCCGAGCGGCGGGAGGAGGTCTGGCCCTGGGCTTTCTGGTACCTCCTCAACCTGCCCTTCCTCTTCGGCTTCGGCGCCAAGCTCTGGTACCCGCTCTACGTGTCCACGGCGGGCCTGACCATGAACGAGGCGCTCTGCTTCGACGACACGGCGCCGCTCGTCGCGGCCGACGGCGGGCCGTGCGCGGCCTGGCCCGCGGCCGTCGCCGGAGCAGGGTGCTTCGACGTCGCTTCGAGCGCCGCGCGCGCGCGCTCCCGAACGAGCGTCCGCGCGTCGGGGGCGCTCCGAGCGACGATCGGTCGTCCCGCGATCGGCCGAAACGAGCGGAGGCCGGCCGAGATCGGCGCCCGTCCGCGCGCAGGTCCACGGTCATGTACGCGTGCCGCCAGTGCTGGTACGCGTGCCCCGCCGGCGCCCCGGGCGCCGCCGCCGCCGGACCGCGCGGCCGCGCCGCAGGTTCGGGACGTTGCTCCTTACCGTCGACTTCCGCATGCGCTTCATCCACGCGCGCCCGTCCGAGGAAATCGCCCGCGTCCTCCTGTACTACGGCTACCCGCCCTGCGTGCTCCTCGTGACGGTGGTCTTCGTCTGGCCCTTCCTCGCGAACGGCTCCGCGGGCTACGCGAACTCGCTCTGGAACTACGGCGACGTCGACTCGTGCGGCGGGCGCCAGTGGGAGGACGACCGCGGCGCGCTCCTCGTCGACGTCGCCTACATCACCGTCTGCCTCCTCTTCCTCATCATGGAGGAGCTCAGGCGCGACGTGCGCCTCTACCGCAGCATCAAGCGCGTCCGCGCCCGCGCGGCACTCGACCGCCGGCGCGGCGCGTCTCGGCCGCGCGTCGGCGACCGCGCGGCGCGCGTCGGGGCGCGCCGCCGGCGCGCGTCGACGGCGGGCGGACGCGCCGCGCCGCGCGCAGGTCCTCGCCCGCCCCGCCGTCGCGCCCTCGCCCACCGCGCTCGCCGCGCTCCGCGCCGCGCCGCGCGGAACTCAAATCTTCAACCCGACTTCAAGGTTCGCGCAATCGAAGGGTTTGGACCTGACGCTTTCGCTCTGCTTCGAGAACTCGACGAGAGCGATCGATTCGTCCAAAAATCAGCCGAATCGACTTCGATGTGGCCGAGCTAGAGAATTTCAAAGTTTGGTCGGGACGTCCCGGCTCACCGGTTGATTTCCACGCAGGCGCCGCGCGCGACCGCGACCTCAAGCTCCTCAACAAGATGCGGCCCTTCGTCATCCTCGGCTTCTGCTGGAGTCTCTTCTCCGTGTTATCCATCTACAGCGAGACCGAGAAGGTGGTCAACCGGAGCGCCTGGGACAGGGCAGCAAAAGAGAGCGAAATTCCCAACTTCAAAGGCTCCTATCTCGGCCGTTTTCCGCTCGTTTCGGCTGATTTTTGGACGAGCGATCATCTCTCGGAGCGCTCTCGAAGCGTGGACGCTTTTTTGCGGAACGCGCGCGCGCGGAACACTCACGTTGAAGCGACGTTGAATCTATCTTGTCCTGCCCAGGCCTGGGAGGCGAGCTTCGACGACTGGGGCGACTGCCTCCTCGCGCACTGGGCTCTGCCGAAAAAAGGCCAGAAGGACGCGTGCGGCGTCGTGCCGAAGCACCTCGAGCCCGGCGCGGCCTCGACGCTCGCGCGGCGCGGCGCGGATGCCGACCGCCGGTTCGGGGGGCGACCGCCGCGCTCCGGAACGCTCGAGCTCGGTCGCGGTCGATTCGGCCGACGTTCGGACGACTCGCGCGCGCTCGTCGAGCGCTCGACGCGCGGCCGAAGACGTCGGTCCACGCCGGTCGACGACGCGCACGTCGAAGATGTGGCATCCACGCAGGGGCAGCAGTTGTTCAGCATGCGGTGGACCGCCAACTTCGTGGTCGTGCCCCTCGTCATCGTCGCCGCCCGCGCGCGAATCACATCTCCAACTCGAATGCAACGTGAGCTTATTCGAATATTTCGACGCGAGCACTTCCGCCGTGCTTCGAGACCTCGATGAGAGCGATCGATCCGTCCAAAAATCAGCCGAATCGACTTCGATGCGACCGAGCGAGAGCATTTCAAAGTTTGGTCGGGACGTCCCGAACCAGCGGTCGATGCGCACGCAGAGCGCCGCGTGGTGGGTCCTCTACACGCACAACGCGTCCGTCAAGCTCTGGATCAAGCACTACCCGGCCATGGCGAAGGTGCTGCCGTCGCCGCACCGCAAGCGCGACCCCGTCGACCGCGTGTGCTCCGCCGCGACGTCGATGCTCGCGTCCGTCGACAGCTCGCTCGCGGACGTGCTCAAGGACACGGACCTCGCGTCGTCGGCCATCCCGGACACCATCGAGGAGGACACCAAGGGATGGTCGAATGGAGCCCTTCCAGAGCTCGCTTACGAGAGTGACCCGACCCGACCGTGACCGCAGGCCGCCGGGCCGACGCGCCGACGCGGCCGCGGCGACGCCCCCCCGCGCGGAAGACCCGCGCCCCCCACCGAGGCCCAAGCAGCCCAATCCCCCCCCGCCCCCGCCGCCCCCGACCCCTGTGCTCCTGTAACGCGCGCGTTTTCGCATCCGGCCTTCGTTTGACGTCATGTTGAAGATTACTCCACGGACCACACTCGAAGCATGCGCACGCTGGCGGTTGCCGGCCTCGCGCTCGGCGGCGCCTCCGCCTTCGTCGCCGCGCCGGCGCCGCGGGCGGCGACGCGCCCGCACCTCTTCGGCCTCGGCAAGCGAGACGCGCCGGCGCCGACGAACGCGGAGACGTTCAAGCCGAAGCTAGGGTCGCGCGTCGACGACGCCCTCGCGCGCGAGGTCACGCCGCAGAAGGGGCCGACCATCGACTTCTCCGGCGGCGGCGCCAAGATGGCGGCCTTCTACGGCGTGCTCG
>NW_008705652.1:6310-8728 GCF_000186865.1 Aureococcus anophagefferens
GCTCTGAGGATCCCCGGCGGCGTCCACGTCCCCGGCGCGGTCGTCGCCATGCGCGAGCTCGTCCACGCGCGCGGCGAGTCGGCGGCGGCGGCGGCGGCGCGCGACAAGGCCGACGCGCTCGCCCTCGAGGAGGCGCGCGCGCTACCTCAGGCGGACGCCGCGGAGTTCCCGAACTTCGCCGCGGTCTCCGTCGCGGCCGTGCCCCTCGTCGTGGCGGGCCGCCGGGACGACGGCGGGTCGGCGACGGTCCTCTCGTCGCGCGTCGTCGCCGGCGCCGGCGTCGTCTACGACGTCCAGTACGCCGTCGGCGGCCGCGTCGGCCGCGACGTCGGCGAGTCGCGGCTCGTGCTCGACGTCGAGAACGCGCGCCGCCCAAGGCGAGGCGCGGCGGCTCCCGGCGGCACGGAGCGCTCGCTCGGCGCGGCGCCCTCGGAGCCGTCGGCGACGGACCGCGCGATCGCCGCGGAGACGGCGCTGCGCACGAAAACGCGAGAGCTTGAGCGCGTGCGACGCGAGCGGGACTCGCTCGCCGAGGCGGAGAAAGAGGAGTCCGCGCGTCTGGCACTAGCCCACGAGCGACGACGAGCGGCTCTGCGCGACGCCAGTCGCGCCCGAGGCGACGCCGTCCGCACGGAGGCCGGGGCGGCGGCCCTCGCGGAGACTTCCTACACCTCCGGCGTCCTCGCGGGCGCCGAGGAGCGCGACGCCGACGCCCTGGCCGTGCGCGACCAGGCGGCGCGCGACCGCGCGCACGATCGCGCTGCGCTCGAGGCGGACGTGGCCCGCGCCCGAGAGGTCGCCGTGGAGGCGGAGCGCGGCCGCGAACGCGAACAGACGAAGCGCGAACGGGCCGAGGGCTGCGCGGATGCGGAACGCGTCGTCTCCGAGACGGCCCTCGCCGAGCGCGACGCTCTGATGCAGCGGTCCCTGTCCGGGATCGTCGACTTCCTCATGCCGAGCGGCGACGGCGGCGCGCTGACGAAAATCCGCTCGTTCGACGCGCTCCTGACGTCGCCGTCGGCGCTCGACGACACGTCGAGGCGTCAGGCGGATTACATTCGGGCGGCGATGCGGTGCTTCGATGGCCTCGCCGACCTGCTCTCGGGCGGCGACGCGGAGCGCCTCGAGGTCGTCTTCGGCGCGTTCGACGCGTCGATGGCGAAGCGGCGGCGCGTCCGCGGCGCGTCCGAGCGCGTGCTCGTGGCGCTCAAGGACAACATCGCGACGGCGTGGCAGAACCACACGCAGGTGGGCGACTACACGGCGGCGACCCAGGTGCTGTCGCTCGCGATCGTGCCTCGGATGCGGGACTTCGGCTGGCGGGACCAGATCCGCGCGTTCGTCAGCCGCGTGGTCCCCGTTACCACGGGCTCGGACGTGTTGGTCCTGCAGTTCCCGCAGGGGGTTAGGCGTGGCGACTACTGGCGCCGCGGCGTCTGCGTCGCGGTGTCGGAGGTCGGCTGCTTCGACGTGCGACCTCTCCCGACGACGGGCTCCGGCCGGCTGATCTGCTTCGTCGAGGACCGCGTGCCGGCGGACCGCGTGCGCCACGCGGACTCGCTCATCTGCACGAAGCACGACGTGCAGACGGCGGCGAATCTCGCGATGGACCGGTTCCCCGGCGCGCGGCGCGACGTGATTTCGCGGAGCGGCTGGACGCGGATCGGCATCGAGCGCGCGGCTTTGACGGCGGCGTTCCTGCGGGACCCCTCCGTCGTCGTGCAGGCCGACGGCGGCGCGAGCACGGCCCGGCGGAAGACGAAGTGGTTCCTCAAGGAGGGCGTGCCCCGGCTGTTGAAGCGGCTCAATCGACGCCTCGCCGACGCGGGCCTTCGGCGGAGCTCCGAGGCGCACTTTCGTGGGCTGCTCGCAGGCCCGGGCTATGCGAAGCTGACGGCGGAGCTGTGCACGTGCGTGAAATGCAGGGACCTCGGATTCGTCGTCTACGACCTCCTCCGGAGCGTCGTCGCGGCGTGCTCCTTCTCGATCTCCGTGTCCATCCAGGAGAGGCTCTACAACCAGATCGACGCGGAGGAGCGCTTCCGCTCCGGCGAGTTCCGGAGCCACCTCAAGGAGGAGTCCCACGTCGCGCAGCACTGCTTGTGCTACCTGCTCTCCTCGGAGAACGAGCCCTGCTTCCGCGAGCCCTGCGTCCACGGCCGGAAGGACGGGTCGACGCTGTCGCCGCCGAAGACCATGGAGGAGATCGTCGCGCCGCGGCGGCTGACGCGCCGAGACCACGAGGACGAGTGCATGGTCTGCTACGGCGACGAGGGCTCGTTGCTGTGCTGCGCGTACTGCGCGCGCGCGGCGCACAAGGAGTGCATCCGGCGCCACCACAACGACCTCGGCGGGTCCTCGGACAGCTGGACGTGCTGGGACTGCGTGCGCGAGCGCTCCCTCGAGCAGCACGACGGA
>NW_008705652.1:35254-42247 GCF_000186865.1 Aureococcus anophagefferens
GGACCTCATGTTCTTCCGGCCCATCTGGATCCTCCCGGCCGAGTGGGGCGAGTACGAGCACGACGACCAGACGAGGCGCGGCGCGGAGCCGCGCGTCTGATAAGTACGGTCCTCTGACCCCGCTCCGCGGCGTTTTGCGACAGGGAGCCGTCGCCACGGCGTGATTTGCCTTGACGCGTCTCTAAACGTAGGGGGCCCGGGAGGAACCGCGGGGGACGGGAGGCTCAGAGGGGTCTCACAGGCGCCGGAGGCGCCAGTGGACGGCGGCGTGAATTTGCCGCTGGCGATCGTTTCTACGTTTCTCCACAGAAATCAGCACTCAGACACGGCATCATCGTCTCGTGCGCGCCGGCGCGGGCTTTGTGCGCGCTCTCGCGCCGTTTGGGGGGTTGTCACGCGTCGCCCGCCCGCGACAGAGTGCATCGCCCGACGCGCGCCTCAGAGGGGGACCCCGAAGGCGTTGAGAACGGCGAAGGGGCCGAAGAAACGTCGAGCTCGCGAAACTCGACCGCAAAAGCCCCCTGGCGCGCGCACGCCCTCGCGTACCCGCCAAGACGCGGCTTACACATCTGCAGTGGCGTGCGCGCGCGTGGGAGCGCCCCCAAAGGCGACGCGCGCGCGCGCTCGGTCGACCGGCTCGAGCCGCTTCGCCGAGATCGCGGCGCAGGTCCAGTACGCCCCGCCCTCGACATCATGCTGCGCCGCATCAAGAAGTTCACGGTCTACTCCTCGGCGATCGTTGTTGGCCAGGCCTCTCGCGCCCTCGACAACGCGCCCTTCGCCGGGCAAGATGAGTCCGAGGACGCCAAGAACCTGCTCCGTCGACTCTCCGACGGAGTCTCCGTATGCGACGATAAAGAAGAACCCTACCACGAACTCCGGACCAACCAGTTCTGGAAGTTCTTTGACTATTGCATCGACCTGGATGAGACGGAGCTGCGAGTTCCCCCCGCGTCCCCGACGCGCGGCGCGGCGCGCGACCGACCCTCGGCGTCGCAGGCACCTCGAGTACAACGAGTTCGACGGCGGCCCGAGCGATGGGATCCCGCACGAGATCGGCGAGCTCACGGCGCTGACGTACCTGCGAGTTCCCGCCGCGTCCCCAACCCCCGGCGCGGCGCGCGACCGCCCCTCGGCGTCGTAGGTCGCTCCAAAACAACAAGATCGACGGCACGCTCCCCGCACACCCAAACCTTGCACCTCAACACGCCGGATTAGGGCATGGCGGCCACCTTATCGACGTATTAGACGGCGACACCCGCTGTAAAACCGGTCCCGTCAGCAGCGCTAGCACCCCATAGGAGCGCGCAGCCGTTCCAACTGCTCGAAACGAAGACTTTGCGGCCTCGCACGGCCTGCTGGAGCGTCGCAGCGCCTGCGGCAGATGTCGCGGCGCCGGCAGGCTGCGGGCACGGCCAAATCCCGCACGCGGCATCAAGGCCGCCGCCCCGCGCGACCGGAATCTTCGCCGCTGCCCGAGTTCGTCAAGCATCTCGACACGTGCGCCGGGTTCATGGATCGTAAAGACGCGAGCCGTCTCGCCCGCGCGTCCAAGGGCAACCGCGACGCGCTGCTCGTGACGGGCTGGGCGCATGTCGCGCCGGTTTTCGGCAGTCGGGTGCGGTCCGAGATCGTACACCTTTCAATCCCTGCCGGAGGCGGCGCAGAGGCCAGGGACGCCGCGACCGAGCGCCTTGGCGTGGTCGCCTCCGCCATCGTTCCGGTAGGCGACGGCACCGCGCTGTTCTACGGCGGCGAGTTGGCGAGGAACAAGCGGCTGCCGTGCGTGCTGAGCGTCGCGCCGAAGACCGGGGTCGTCTGCGACGCGCCGCTCTGGACCGAGTCCGACGAGTTGGACGCGACGTCGTTCTGCGCGGGCGCGAAGCGCGGGGAGGAGTTCTTGTTCTTCGGCGGTCTCGACCGCTACTTCCGCGTGACGAGCCTCTTGCGATCTGCGGTCTCTCTTCGCAAAAAGACCGGCACGTCGACGGCGAAGAAGTACTTGTTCCGGAGCTACAAGGCCTCGGACGACACGCCGTCGCCGCGGTACGGGTGCTCCTTCACGTATTTCGCGGAGTCGGGCGAGATGTTCCTCTTCGGCGGCTTCACTGCGTCGCAGGCCGGCTCGCTGGCCGTCGTCGCGGACGACGCGAAGCTCTACGTCCTCTCTTCGAGAGACGCCGACGCGGACCCCTGGGAGCGGACGAGCCCCGGCGCGTGGTCTGCGGTCGGCGGCGCCACCGGGACCGGTCCCGGGCCGCGGGGCCTGCACGCCTGCGTCGCCGTCGGGTCCGCGCTCCTGCTCGGGGGCGGGCTGTGCGGCCCGAAAGGCCCGCTCTGCGCCGAAGAGGTCCACGCCTTTGACGTCGACGCCAAGGTCTGGAGCACGCTCGCCTTCGACGGGCCCAGCGTCGGCCTCCGGTACTGCCATGCGATGTTGCACGACGGGGACGACGGCGTCATCGTCTTCGGCGGCAGCTCGTCCGTCTCCGAGCTTCCGGAGACGAACGCGCTCCAGCACTTCCGTCTCGACGGTGGACGCGCGTCCTTGCAGGCCCTCGCCTGGGACGGGCCGTCGTCGCCCCGGTCCTGCGCGGTGCTCATCCCCATGTCCGCGCCGAGGCCCTCGAGCACGGTCACCTTCGCGATCTGCGGCGGCTATGCCGGCTCTGCTGGACGCATCGCACCCCCAGTTTCCGCTTCCAACTTGTTCTACCTCACCACCGTCGAGGTTTCGCTGTTCAAGCGCCCGCGCGACCTCGAGTTTGCGCCCGAGCCCGCGCCCGAGCCCGCGTAAGCTTGCTGCGTGGCTTCACGCGTGGCCGCGTCGACCGCCACGGGCGCGACGCCCAAATTTACCTCAAGCTCGGCTTCAGCGATTCCAGGCTCCTTGCTCGGCGCCGCTCTCGGAGCCAGCGCGGGCGCGCGGAGTCGGGCCAGAGCGCGCGCGCGATGGAGGTGCCGGACCTGGACCCGACGGTCTGGCCGGCGCTCACGAAGTTCCTCACGTTCTGCAAGGCGCGACGGCGCGCTTCGCGCTCACGCCGCAGTGGCTCTACCGACTCTGTCACCTCGCAGACGTCGCAGACCTCGCAGACGCCGCGGCGATTCGACGGTGTGTGGGTCGACGTCCACGTGCTCCAGAAGCAGCTCTGGTGGTGCGACGACGAGCAGGGCCTCGACCTCGCGTGGGAGGTGGTGCGGTTGGGGGAGGAGGCGCTTCGGGCGCACGGATTTACGATGCGAGCCCTCGGGCGGCACGCGAGCAAGGACAGCGTCATGCACCTCATCAACGCCGTCGACGTGACGCACGACGACCGCTACGCCTTCGAGGTCGACGAGTACGCGCGGGCGCGGTCCCAGAGCAGCGTCGCGGCCCCGCCGGAGCAGGCGGCGGCAGAACCCGAGGGCGCGCCGCCGCTGAAGAAGCCCCGCAAGGCTCTGACGACGATCACGCAGCAGTGGCTCGGGCGGCGCCTCGGCCCCGACCTCATCAAGGAGATCGGCGTCGTGGCGGAACGCGAAGGCCTGCGGGGCATCGACGTCGCTGCGTCGCTCCTCAAGTACGTCGCGCGCGCGGGCAACGACCGCAGCCAGTGGCGCATCGGCGATTGCGTCGAGACCATGGTCACCGGCGGCGCCACGCCGTTCTGGTCCAAGGAGGAGAGTCTGGCCTACCGCATCACGCAGGGCCTCTCCGTGGAGAAGTACAAGTGCCAGCGGAAGCTCGAGAAGCAGGTCACGGGCAAGTCCCTGTTGGCTCCGGCTGGTTCCATCGACATCTCCTTCCAGAAGACATTTCTACCGGGCTGCGACGACGGCATCTCTATCACGGTCGACTTCGACGGCTACGCGTCGATGGTGCCCCAGCCCTCGCCGGGCCTGGTCGGCGCACGGTTTCCAGTCCGAGGTGCTGTCAAATGCGTCCTAGCAGCACTGCTGAAACGACATCTGCACCGCTATTGCATGGATCACCTCGTCGTCGACGGCGACGCCGGGAATCTGGGCTCAGAGGACGGCGACTACGACTTCCGGCCGTTCTTTGGGAAGTCGGCGAGGCTGCTCGTGCGGATCAAGGAGGGCTTCGACGGTCTGGGCATGGGCGAGGAGTCGGCTGCCAAGGGCACACACGTCATCCGCGGCGATTTTGGCGTTTTGGCCATCTACCACTGCGCGGAGCCGGAGACGACTTCGAACTCGACTCGGAAGCGGCGGCGCAACACGGGCGGCCGAGGGGACCCGAGCAACTGTGCCTGCGGCCCACTCGGCGACGGCTGCGACATCTGTGGGAACAAAATTCTGTTTCTCGAGCCGAAACCCAGCTCGAACCAGGTCTCGCACCCCTTGGTCTTGGTGTACGCCAATGAGAACAACGACTCCGAGACGGGTTTGGCCCTCGTGGCAACCAAGGCCGAGTGGGCCGAGCTCGACGGCAGCACCATTGAATTAGACGTCGGCCATGTCCTCTTTCACGCGGAGATCGACGTCTACCCCACCATGTACGACAAAAAACTTGAGCGATCCATCACGGGACAGATGGGTACGACTGCGCATTACAACTGCACGGACTGCACGATGACCCAGGACCAACAGCGCGATCCTACTCTCGTCGGCCAGGGCGAATCAATCACTTTCAAGCGAACGATCGAGTCGAATGCAGCGGCCCAGGAATTGGCAGTGCGGCCCGAACCCGGTACGATGGCGCAGCGACGCATGGCTGCCCAGGGAATGAAGACCGACGTCATTATGGCCGCACTGGATCTGGTCAGATCAAAGACCGACACTTTACACACCGACGTGAACGGTTCTGGCAGCTGGATAGAGTCTATAGTCATCCACGAAAACGCCCAAATTTACACGTGGTCGATCACGGCGAGCCATAAAGAGGCCTACTCTATTGCAAAGCGCCTATTTCACGACCATCTGCGAGTGTCAATCCGTCAGCATTCGACCATGATGATTGCTGGCAACTACGGCCGAGCCTTGGTCGCCGAGGAGAACGAACGTGTCGTCGTGAGCCTCATCGCCAATGTCGAGCGCCGCCAAAAGGTCCTCGAGATCATCCGCTGCTGGCGTGCCATGCGGACTGTTTGGCTCTCTGCTACGTCGGACGCGACCGCCCTGTCAAGCTATGATCGCCACCGCCGGAGACTTCATGATTTGATCACGAATCCTGCCCATCTAGGCGGCTACATTTCGATACCATTCTACGTCCACACGCACATCGAGCACACGCTCAACTCCCTGCCCATCGCGCCATTCTCTACCGAGTCCCTGGAGGCCGGGAACAAGGTCCTGCGCCACGTGCTCAAGCTCCTCAGCCAGAACAATCGCGAGGGCATCCGTGGCGCGTTGCACATCCTCTGGCTACGCTCTCATCCGCTCCTGCGCGAGCTCATGGAGGTTGAGACCCAGGAGCAGGAGTGCCGCATGTGCCACCGGACGGGCCACAACCAGCGGACGTGCCACCTGCGCCACGAAGCCGACGAGGCGGATGAAGACTAAAATCTTAGCGCGTTTTCGGGCCCCGCGTACCCGTAGAGCACCTAGAGGAGCTCTCTTGAGGCCGGGCGTGCGTCGCAGGTGACCGGGCCACCGCCGGAAAGCCCGCGGCGTCGCAAAGCCATGTACTTGGAGCGTCGATAACGAAAAAGTCCGGGGGTACAGACGCGAACGGCGACCGCGCACCGCGCACGAACGTGTCGGTTTAGGACCGTCTCCGTCGACGTACGACTTCGACGCCGCATAGAAGCACGTCGGGTCCAGCGCTAATGAGTGCTCCACGGCCCTCGCCCATCGATAGGATGAGCTCGGAGCCCATATCTTCGCACCGCCGCCCCCATGGGCGCCGCGTAGCCGTCGCCGAGCGGTTGCGCGCGTGTGCGCCGAGCACGACGTTCGCGTCCGCCGAGCGTCGCAGGTCGTCCGCGCCCGCGAGGAGTCGTTCCCCGTCGCTTCGTGGAGATGTTTGGCCGCGAAATCGATCAAGTCCGGGGGCACGGACCGCGGCCCCCGCGCGCCGGCCGCCGCAGAGCGGCGCCCGAAACCGCCGCCGAAACGGGTTCTGGGGTCATGAACGGCGATGTGGCGTATTTGACGTGATCTGTTGGGCCACGGCTCACCCATAGTGATAGACGAGCTGCACGAGCCACTTCGTCGACGGGAACTCGCGCAGATCTAGCCGCGGTCCGCGCCTCGAACGTGTCGTCGGGACCCGTCTTCGGCCGCGCGCCGCACCACGACCACGGCCTCGGCCGACGCAGTCGAGCGCGCGCCGCATCTATGCGCAACATGGACGGACCGCCGCGACGGTTTACGGACCCGCGGCGACCTCCGGACGCGTCCAGCGCCGCCCGCTGCTCGACCGCTCCCGCAGGCGGTTTCCGAGGCCGTGTGCGTCGTCGCGCGCACGCCGTTTCCAGCGCTCAAAAGTGGCACGCGACCGCGCAGGGACTAGTAGACGCGGACGGAAGCGGCGCGGGGGTCACAGGCGGCCTCATACGGCCTGTGGCGCGGCGCGAAGGCCATATTGAGGCTAATCGTCCGAGAGGTTTGGGTGTGGGACAGCCTGCCGTGGAGGCGCCCCGATGGCTCGCGGCTCGACGCCCGCCCTCATCATCGTCGCGGTGCTCGCCGCCGGCGCCGCGGCCTCCGTCACAGACGTGCTCGGCTACGTGAACCCCTTCGCCGAGGATACGAAGCGCCTCTACGACGGCGTCGCCGGCGCGACGGAGGCCGAGGTGTCGGCCCTGCTCGAAGCCCACGGCGCGGCGGGCGCCTACCGCGAGTTCCACTGCGCGGAGCCCGCGCGCGGCCGCGTCCCGACGGGGAGGGGGGGGGGCGACGGCGGCCCGGACGCGCGAGCGCCGCGCGACGCCGCCGCGACGGGTCGTCGCGACGGGTGATCCCGCCTGAAGTCGACCCGCGCGCCGCCGCGCCCTAGGTCACGTCCTACTACGCGTCGTGCGAGTCGCCCCTGCACCTCGCGGCGTG
>NW_008705652.1:42297-44093 GCF_000186865.1 Aureococcus anophagefferens
ACGCGTCCAGCGCCGCCCGCTGCTCGACCGCTCCCGCAGGCGGTTTCCGAGGCCGTGTGCGTCGTCGCGCGCACGCCGTTTCCAGCGCTCAAAAGTGGCACGCGACCGCGCAGGGACTAGTAGACGCGGACGGAAGCGGCGCGGGGGTCACAGGCGGCCTCATACGGCCTGTGGCGCGGCGCGAAGGCCATATTGAGGCTAATCGTCCGAGAGGTTTGGGTGTGGGGCGAGCTGATGAGCGAGCTTAGCAGCGACGCGGCAACATTGGTGCAAGTAGGTCACTAGTTAGGCGCCTAAAAAATACCTCGCGTGTTACAGCTCCGTGATCACCTGCTTGTGCTCCGCGTTGATCGTCTCCGGCACGGCCAGGCGGGGCAGCTCCGCCACGACCAACCCCGCGTCGCGGAGCGCGTTCGCCGCGACGAAGAGCACGCGCTCCATGGGCGCGCCGCGCGCCTCGTCCTGGCCGCCGAAGACGCCGTCGAAGAGGCCGGCCTCGTTGCGGAAGCCGACGACCTCGCTCCGCAGCACGCCGTCGGCCATCTGCCAGGGCGACGGCGCCGACTGGACGACGAGCGCCGCCGCCGGGTCCACGGCTTCTAGCGCCGCGTCGAGCCCCTCCAGGAAGTAGCGCCCCGTGACCTTCACCACGCGCTCGCAGCCATCCAAAATGCCCGAGTCCAGCGCCCGCCGGATGGCCCGCGCCTCGGCGTGGCCCTTGCCCTTGGCCGCGTCGACGGTGCCGTCGACGAACCTGGGCAGGAAAAGGGTGCGAAATTCCCAACTTCGGAAGCTCATATCTCGGTCGTTTTCCACTCGTTTCGGCTAATTTTTGGACGGGCGATGATCTCTCGGAGTGCTCGCGAAGCGTGGATGCTTTTCTGGACGCGCGCGCGCGGGAAACTCACGTTGAAGCGACGTTGAATCACCCGTTTCCCGCCCTGCGACGAACGACACGAACGTCGCGCCGCGGTGCGCGTCCCGGAGGCTCCCGAGGTGCGCGCCGCTGTTCTCCACGAGCACCACGGGCAACGACGTGCCGTTGGCCCAGCGCGCCAGCGCGCGCTCGTAGTCGCCGCGGCGCAGCGCGGGATCGCGCCGCGCCGTGTGCGTCATGTCTCTCGCGGGACACACCGTCGCCGTCAGCAGCAGGCACCAGGGCGCGCGCGGCGCGCCGCCGATAACTGTCGTGTCTTCTCCCTCGCAACTCTCGCAGTCGCCGCCGTCGCAGCCGAACTCGGCGCAGTCGAAGCGCGGCGCGAAGCCGTTGTCCGACACGAGCCCGCCCGCCTCGCAGCAGCCGCTGCCGCGCCAGTCGTCGCAGGTCGCGTAGCCGTAGTCCGCGAGCGCGCAGTCCTCGGCCGCGAGGCAGACGCCGGCGCAGTCCTCGACCTCGCCGACGCCGCAGCCGCCGCAGTAGCCGCAGTGTCTGTCGCAGGCGTGGGCGTACGGGCACGTGGGGCAGAACCAGGCGCCGCAGTCCAGCGCCGCGTCCGCGCAGGACGTCGCGACGCCGTCGACCCAGAGCGGCTCGTCCGCGCACGTCGACGCGGCTGCGACCGCGAGGCCCAGGAGGAGCAGCAGCGCTGCCTCCATCATGCTGCCCCCTTCAATAAAAAATTCAATTTCGCGATGGCGGGGCTGCTCGGCATCCTCGCGGTGCTCGCCTCCGCGCGAGCCCAGAAGGCCGTGCGGCTCATCAACCTCACGCTCGGCGAGGCGCACCGCGAGTGGGGCCAGTTCTTCGTCGAACGCATGCCCCGGCGCTGCGCGACCTACGACGAGGGCTCGACGCT
>NW_008705652.1:44143-45907 GCF_000186865.1 Aureococcus anophagefferens
CCTCCGTCGAGAGCCGAGTGCAACCACGTTGAAGAGATGGTGAAGAGACGTTGACGCTTGTGGCAGAGTCGATGTGCCCAGCCTGACGCGCCGCTGCTAAGTAATGAAAGCAACCATGCTGCTGCTCGCGGCCCGCGCCGCGAGCCTCGCGCGGCCGGCGCGCGTGCTCGGCCGGCGCGTCGCACTGCGCAGCGGCGACGGCGAGGCGGCGTGGCCCGAGGCGACGCTCGCGAAGATCGCCGCCGGCGCCGGCACGCCCGCGGCCCTCGCGGCGCTGAAGGCGGAGCTCGCCGTCGCCGGCGACGCGCCCGACGCGGCCTACGGCGCCTGCTTCCCCTTCCCGCTCGACGCCTTCCAGCGCGACGCGCTCCGGAGTTTGCGCGCGGACCGCAACGTCATCGTGAGCGCGCCGACGGGCAGCGGCAAGACCGTCGCGGGCGAGCTCGCCATCGCCTACGCGCTGAGCGTCGGCAAGCGCGTCTTCTACACGACGCCCCTCAAGGCGCTCAGCAACCAGAAGTTCGGCGACTTTTGCGCGCAGTTCGGCGCGGGCCGCGTCGGCCTCAGCACGGGCGACTCGGGCGTGCGCCGCGACGCGGCCGTCGTCGTCATGACCACGGAGGTCTTCCGGAACATGATCTACGACGACGAGGGCCGCGCGGAGATCGCCAAAGACGTCTTCGCCGTCGTCTTCGACGAGTTCCACTACATGAACGACGCGCAGCGCGGCACGGTCTGGGAGGAGTCCGTCGTCGGCTGCCCGGCGACCGCGCGCATCGTCGCGCTGAGCGCGACCGTATCCAACGCGCGCAGCGTCGCCGGCTGGATGGCGTCGATCCACGGGCCCACGGACGTCGTCGAGACGGACTTCCGCCCCGTGCCGCTGCGCTACGAGTTCGCGGGAGACGGCGCCGTCGTGCCGCTCTTCCGGAGCGCGGACGTGGGCCCGGGGTCGGAGACGGAGGCGCGGGAGCGCACGCGGCTCGCGTCCAAGAGCTCGGGCGGCACGCGCGCGCGCGCGCGGAAGCGGCTCCAGCTCAACCCCGCGCTCGACAAGCCGCGGGAAAAACCGAAGCGCGTCGGCCGCGACAAATTCGACCGCCGAGGGGGGAAGTTTGACGACGGCGCCATGCCCAGCCGCGAGATCCTGAAGAATCTACAGAAGCGCGACCGCCTGCCGGCGATCTTCTTCGTCTTCAGCCGCAAGGGCTGCGAGAACGAGGCGGCGCACTGCGGGTCGCTCCAACTCTTAGACGTCGACGAGGAGACGCGCGCGCGGAAGCGGATCCGCGCCTGGGCCCTGGAGAACGAGGACGTCGCGCGCCTCGACAGCGAGCGGGAGCGCGTCGACCTCCTCACGCGAGGCGTCGCGGCGCACCACGCGGGGCTCCTGCCGCAGTACAAGACGCTCGTGGAAGAGCTCTTCCGCGACGGCTTGGTCAAGGCGTGCTTCGCGACGGAGACGCTCGCCGCGGGCGTCAACCTGCCGGCGCGGACGACGGTCGTGACGTCTCTCGTCAAGCGCGGCGACGACGGCATGGAGCCCCTGACGACGTCCGCGCTCTTGCAGATGGCCGGCCGCGCGGGCCGCCGCGGCAAGGACGCCGCGGGCACGGTCGTCGTCGCGCGGGGCCGCAAGTTCGGCGACCGCGACGCGGGGCTCGCGCGGCGCGTGCTTTTGAGCGACGTGCTGCCCATCGCGTCCAAGTTCGCGCCGTCCTACGGCGTCGCGTGCGCGCTGCTCCGCGGCGGCGACCTCGAGCG
>NW_008705652.1:45957-47284 GCF_000186865.1 Aureococcus anophagefferens
CGGCGCGCGCGGCCCGGGCCGCGGCGGCCGCGGCGGTCTCGACGCGCTGGGCGGCGTCGATGACGGGCGGCACCCAGCCCTGGGGCGTGCCGCCCAAAGCCTGGCGCCAGGCCTTCTCCGGGCCCGCGGGGTCCTCGTCGCGCCGCGGGTCCGCCGCGCGCAGCGTCTGGCACGCGACGCGCGCGTCGTCCTCGTCGCTGCGCAGGAGCGCCGCGCGCAGCCGCTCCCACTCGCCGTAGGGCGCGACCTTCAAAAAGGCCTCGACGACGGCGTCGCGCGACGCGTAGCGGTGCTCGCAGACGGCGTCGAGCCACGCGGTCAGCGCGCGGCCGCGCCGCGCGGTGTGCGCCGCGCGCGACTCCGTGGGGTCGGCGAAGAGGCCGCCGAGCAGGGACGACTCGGGCAGGTGGCCCTTGAGGCCCGGGTAGCGCCGCTCGAGCGACGCGGCCAGCGCCCGGAAGTCCGTGAAGCGCCGCCGCACGCAGACGCAGGCGCCCCGGGACTGGGCCGTGCACGACGCCACGGCGTAGGAGACGTGCGCGCCGAAGACCGACGACTGCTCGTAGATGGGCGCGCCGACGACGACGTGGCGCCGGCTCGCGGACCGCGGCGACGACATGGGGCTGCCCCGGGGACGAGTGGATGGCCGTGCTCTCCGACGGCACCGTGCTCGGCACGGTGCCGTCGCATCGCCGGGCTGCCTCATCTGGCTGCCTCTTGCCGTCAGCGCGATGGTCTGGCGCATCATGTGCGCCGACGTGGGCCCCGCGCACGCGCGCATGCAGCTCTGGGAGGTCATGGGCCCGTCGGACGGCGCGCCGAACCTGGCGCACGACCGCTGGTACCAGTCCTGCCTCTTCGGGGACCTCGAGTCGCTGGCGCGGCGCTTCCTGCTCGACTGCTCGTTCCCCGTGCCCGACGGCGAGGAGGCGAGCGTGCGCTGCAGCGGCCGCTACGCCGGCGCCGTCGTCCACGGCGCCTGCGTCGCCATGTGCGCCCGCGCGGCCGGCGCGCGGGGCCCGCCGGGCTGGGCCGCGGACGCGCGCGCGGACCTCGAGGTCGCGCTCGGCGCCGTCGTCAAGCGCGCGGTGCTCCTCGAGACCTTCGTCGCCGAGGCCTACGGCCTGGCGCTCTGCCCCGAGGCCGACGTCGCGCCGCTGCCGGACCAGCGCGCGCCCGCGCCGGGCGCCGCGCGCGCGTGCGTCGCGTGCGGCGCGGCCCTCGAGGAGGCGCTCCTGCTGCCGGACCCGTCGGGCGACGCGCCGGCCTACGTGGCCGTCCGCGGCGACGGCGGCCGCACGGACTTCTGCGCGCGCACGGACCTCGA
>NW_008705653.1:0-2330 GCF_000186865.1 Aureococcus anophagefferens
GCACCCACACGCACCGAACGCTAGGGCGGGTATCAGCTAGAAGCTAGTAGCTAGTGGTCNTGCGACCTAGCCCAAAACGGCGCCCAAGGCCGTCTTTGTTTGGGTCTCGCCGTCTGGTATCCCAGAGGGACGTGTCGTCGCTTAGATTCTTTACAGTGCGGAGGCTGTGCGGCACCGTGCCGGGTCTACCTAGAGTCGTCTCCTTCTTAAGTACGTTCTAGCACCCAGCTATACTAGCACGCAGTTATACTGCCCTTAGCCTGTTCAAACGGACTTTCTAGCTGTCGCTGAGTGCCATCAACATCAAACGGGGTGTTTACTTATGATGGACGCCGCGTATGCCTTCTTGTAGGCCTTCGGCTTAGTGCTTCTTCGTAGGTCATGGCGCTTCCGCTGGCAGGTGGTACAGTAGTAGTCGGATACCGGTACCGTGGTGGGCCTATGATGCTTTCAAGCATCTCAACGTGCCACGCTCTTTTCGGTGTGGCAGGAAGGTGCTGCGGAATCCCAGGTATAGATCTAATCAATGGGGAGCTTGAGAGGGTATTTGAGTTGACGTCTGTACATACAGGCCCTATAGAAGTATTATACCCTATAGAAGTATTATACCCCGTGGGCTTCGCAAGGGGTTCCATGATCTGACTGCGATATGCGAAGTCATGTTTTGGTGTTTCTTCGACAGCAGGCGCAGTGTCATCACTGTCGTCATTGTCAGAAATGCCACCCCGCGCTTCATCCTCCTCGCTATTGTTCTCGTCGCTATTATTGTCGTCATCCAAATCAAAATCTATCACGCCACCCATCTCAGCAATATCTATTTGATCGTTCGCAGACACTGGCGTTCGGATGAAGTCAGCAGTAGTAAGCTCCTGCACGCCTTCAGCGTCCCTCGTTAGTCTATCCCCATTTCCGTCCATGAAGTGATCTCCTCCATCGAGACACACCAAGTTGACATCAAATAAATTCGCCATCGTACGCCGGGTCTCTGAGATGAGTTGACAACTATTTGATAGCCGGAATCCTGGATTACCGACTACTAGACGAAATCGTCATAAATCGAGCCTGTAAAGCCAAAAGTTAAATGTGGCGTAATGACCATTAGTCCGGAAGAGTAGCCTAAAACACGAGAGTTAAGTGTACTAACCCATTAAATTAGACTAGCACTTCAAGGGGAGACAAATCGATCTGCCGACGCCGATGTCCCTGCGAAATAATCACAGCGCCGTCGCGCTGGATTATTTAATCTACGTCGGCTAGACCCCATTCCACCCCCTGAGGCTGCCCGTTTGCGTCGCCTCGCAATCGTCCGGATGTCGCGTCTTCTCATGTGCCTGACCCGCATGTTTGCGGACCTCAAAGCCGCTGGGATCGTTGCACGTCGCTGCATATTCGAGGAGCACGGAGCCCTCTAAGGTGGAGATCCCATCACCGGCCGCTGAAATACTCGTGCAGGGGGCGGGCCTCTAGTCCTCTGGACGCTAGGGTTTCTTCAAAGTTTGTAAGTGAGTTTGTGTTTCATTCCGGACCAGGGTATCCACATCAAGTTACGACCCGTGAGCCCCGCTAACCAGCCCCAACCATCTCGATGTGACAATACCACCAGGCTCATTCTCGTCGTCACCGCGCGCTCGAAAAAAGCTCCTGCGGACGCGCCTCCCAGGCGCGTCCACAGGAGTCGTCGCCCCTCCGGGGCTCCTAAAATAGACCCTTCACCGCCGTACGTGGTACGGCCGCTACGCGGCCGTGCTTCCCCTGTGCCCCTGGTCATGGCGACAGGCGCTGCGACAGGGTGGAATTCGAGGCGAAGGCGAATGAAGACAGTTCCTGAGCTTGAAAGCTCGTTCAGTCTGTAGTTGAGCCTTTGCAGCGAGACTAGCAGGCTGCTCGGGAATAGATTCGTCTGACTCCAGCCCCAGCGCCAGTTCCGGGCTAGCTGCTACCATCTGGAGCCATTCGCATATTCAAAATGTGCAAGAAGCGCAATTGCGCGTGTGTTGGCCTTGAAGATACTTGCGAGGCTCGACGTCATAGCCTGCGGCCAGCGGGCCTTGCTACGTTCAAAAGGGCGCTTGAGTTGAGCTACACGAAGCAATGTGTGTGCATTTGCGGCACTAACAGCGCCTCTCGCCTCTTGCTTATGTGTCTGCATAGCGTTTTCACGCGCTTTGAACATGGTGTCAAGGACATCTGTAGGTATGCCATAGTGGAAGAGAACTTTCCGCAGTGCGGGGTAGCCAGCTCCAACGAAGAGATCCTCGTAGCGAACGACTAGAAGTCGCGGGTCACTCTGATATAGCAGGATCGCTTCATTATCATTGACCCAACGCGGA
>NW_008705653.1:2380-6760 GCF_000186865.1 Aureococcus anophagefferens
CACGCTGGAGGCAAAGGACGCCACCTGGATCTGCGTCGGGGTAACGTTCTATGAGAGAGAGCATGACATCGCGACCATCGCGGATCAAGGCAACTACACGAGCAACTGGTAGCACCTCAAAAATATACCCTAAACGACATGCATTCGATGGAGACTTCACTAGCCATCGCGTGGCATTTCGCCGTTTGTTTGCTAATGCAAGATTAGTAAATGTCATGTCATCCCGGCGTGATGCTAGCAGTGATGCACGCCCAAAACTATCTGGTTTCACGGAATACTCAAGTGCGGCTGTTGGGGCGACTGTATACAAGTTCGGATGTAAGGAAAGTAAATGCACCAGGGGTGTCGTGCCTGAATGACCGCACGCAACGAGGAACACTGGCAGCACTCGCGACTGCACGTCGACCCCTGCTCTTGAACTGTTGAATGTGCGGGGACTCATCCACGGAAACCTGCACAATCCACGTTGAAAAAAGGCAATTAATGGCAGACGGCTCACTCACGCGCGCCGGGCATCTGAGCCACAGAATTGGGGTGCGCCCGTAATCGGGAAAACACCTAGAGATGCGATTGTGCTCTGAAAAGTGCCAGCCGTACGCAAGCCCAGACAAGTGAAAACTGTCAGCAGCCCCAATCCTGCACGTTGGCGGGTCTTGCACACGGCTGTGGGAACTATTACATTTTGGCTTGCTTGCTGCGCGGTGAGTTTGCGTCTCAGAGCAGGTTCCATACTCTCTAGCTAGAGTGAGAAGTGTTTGTGCACCACCTCAGTACGGGACAACATGACCAATTTTTGGTGGCGCCCACCCACCCACCTCCCTCCTCTAACCCCCCACGATCCCGTCGACGCCATGAAGGCCGGGCTACAGCACCGGATAAGCCAATAGCTCTAGTGAAGCCCGGGCCCAAGGTGCCAGTGGAAAGCAAACGATGGTTAGAATCCGAGTATGCTAGTATGAAGCACCAGCATAGTATAGCATGAGCATAGCCAGCATAAGGCAGACTTAGCATAGCCAGCATAGGCCAGTATGAGCGTCCCAGCATAGGGAGGATAGCATAGTCCCGAGTTAGGG
This sequence comes from Aureococcus anophagefferens, assembly GCF_000186865.1. Taxonomy (NCBI): domain Eukaryota; class Pelagophyceae; order Pelagomonadales; family Pelagomonadaceae; genus Aureococcus; species Aureococcus anophagefferens. The sequence goes on from NW_008705653.1 coordinate 3,454, forward strand.
TAGCAGCCTGATATGATAGCCCAAGGAGCGGACTCCGGAATGTAGGCTCCCTAGGTAGCTGGCTTATCGCCAAGCGCACGTTGATTGTGCCGGGCCGGCGACTACGACGCCTACGTCAGCACTACGCCAGCACCACCAAAAAAAAAAAAAAAAGAAAAAGGAACAACTACCCCAAGCGGGCTCCCATCGGGCCTCCTCGCGAGCCCCCTCCATACGCCCGCATGCGGCGGGGGAGCAGATGACCCAATTCCCCCAGCGTCATCCCCTAGGGTACGAATCCTCGTATCCTCCTCCTCCTTAACCTAGCCTAAGCCTATAACGCCTGTGCTATGGTTCACCTCATCTGGGTGCCACCGCACGGCGAGTGTCGCGCCGATCTCGCGCCACCACGGCAGCGGATGGAGACCTTTCCAGTCGGTTGGGACCACCTCTCGGCGGCGCTGAGACGACCGGCGCCGGCTTCGTGCTCGGGCGGCGAGCAAATCCGCTCGATTTGCTGGCTGGAGAGAGAGAGTTTTGGTAAATCTTTCACGATTTGCTACGAAATCGTCATTTAGCTCCTCAAACAAATTAATTGCCTCAGGTTATTTTTATTTAACTTCCGGCCTTAATCACACTCGCGTTATGACCTCGATAGTCGCCGTTTATCACTCAAGATCTACCTCAACTTACCCTCAAGGTCTACTTCCTCCCTTCAAATCCAGGGACCATAGGCTCAGCCCACTGAGCCTACTGGCCCATAGGGACCTACGCGACCTACGCGGCGGCGGTCCCCGAAAGAGCTTGCGGCGCGTCGCGAGACGCCGCTCAAATAACAACAAAATTTGAAATGGCGCTCCTTGACGCGGCGATTTTCTGGCGTCGCCTCTCGCAGCTGCATCGTTCGTTCATGTGCGATCAAAAGTGGCAAACTGATGCACTTTCCATTCCACTGGAAGTAACCTCAGAGGAGCCGAGCTTTAACAAGTTGGTACCTAATCTTCTTCTGTCCTCATAATCAATGTAGGTGTTCTGCTTTTTTTATTCATCTGTTCGGCCGCGAGCTCCCCGGTTCACTCGCTGTGTTGTGTGACGGAGCCCTACATATTGTCACCTCGGCCAAGAAGTGTGTGATGTTGGAAGGTCTTCTAAAAGAACGTCCAACACAGGAAGTGGCGCTGATTATTCACAGGTGATTTTTGTCACTCATGTTTGTGAGATAAACTTAATATAGGGCCTCAAAACATGACAGTAGTGCGTCGGTATACCATGTTCTAATAAACAAGATCAAGCAAAGCCGCGGTGGTGTAAAACTTGGATGTCTTTTGAAAATGAAATTTCGTGGTGTTGTCGCAAATACTTGGAATGCAGCCGTACAGTCCGCAATTTTTCTGTGTATCGGCCTCTGAAGGACCCCACCCACCCCACCACACCCCAACCCGCCCATCCCCACCCGCATGCACGCGCCTCCTGGGACTTTCTCACAAGCTTCCCAAATTGCGTTTATGCAATGAATTATCTGCCCTAATGCGCCAGGCCGAATTGGAACAAGTTGACATCACGGCGGCGCTTGGCCTTTTCATGAGTACAAAAGACGAGGACGCCTCATCGAGCTTGCGCAAGGCGGCAGCAATAACACATAAAGTACTAAAACATGGCGTAGTACGATTGGTGGAAGACTCATTCGACCAAGCAAAACCAATCACCCACGAGGAACTCGCCACCAAGGCGGAAGAATTCTGCGAAGACCCGTCAAAGATCAAGCTGAATGTGCCTCCTGGGCAGCTAGAGTCATGTTACTTTCCTATTATTCAAGTGCTGCCCGTGTCGGCAGTTCCCTTCTTTGTGCACATTTATGTATCTCTAATATTGCTTCTCAGAGCGGCGGTGACTATGATCTTCGGCCAACAGCCACCACAAATGATAAATCACTCTCCGATGATATCGTCATCATTTCACTTGGTGCTCGCTACAAGTTCTACTGTGCCAATATAGCAAGGACATTTTTTGTTGACCCAGTATGTCACGCAATAATTCCCGGCAACATGGCCCCCTACGTCCAGGTACCAAAAGTTGAGAGAACATATTCTATAATGCTTGAGTTGCGTCGTGAGTGCTTGGAACACATGCTCGCAGGGCAGCGAATGGGGGGCGTTGCCGAGGCTGCTTCGAAATTCCTCTCACAGAAGTATCCACATATGCTTGACTATTTGCCAAAGGTGACACGACTTAGTTAGTTGTCTTGAATAAGGATGCTTCTTGTCTACAGACTCTTGGTTTTGGGTTGGGTCTGGACTTCCATGAAGCCACGTTACTTCTGAATTCTAAGAATGACCTCAGCTTCTCACCCAACATGGTGTTCAACCTGGCAATTGGTTTGCATGATGTACCGTTGGAACCAAACGATAAGCTCGATGCCATGGGATCAGTGAGTAAGCTAGCAGAATATTCAATGCTTGTTGCTGATACTGTGATTATTCGGGTATGCACTGATTTGTGTGCCTCATTATTGCTATTAATTGGCGATAGGCTGATGGTGAACCACCAGAACTCTTGACGAAACATTCGGTGGAATGGCGTGATGTTTCATATTTCATCAACGAAAATAGTGAAGAAAACATCGTCAAAAATCAAAGTAAGCATTTGATTCAAATATGTAATTTCCCGTGTCATCCTAGCTCTCAGATGAAGACGTGATGACTGGCAACCTGGTGTTGCCCTCCAAGCCCGCGGTTTGAGCCAGCGTGTTAACCACGTGCATTCGAATCGCCATCACACCATGCTAGGGAAGTCACAGCGCAGTACTCAGCAGCCGTCTAAGAGAGCGTGCGAAAGCAACAGACGATGCCGCAAGAAACAGTAACCGTGAAGAAAAGCAAGCTGCGCTCATGCGACATAAACTAGCCTCAAGGCGCATCGCAGATTCGAATTCACATAAGCAATATGAGGTCAGCTCATCGAACATTGACACTTCTGAAGTTGAGGCATACTCGTTCCTTACCAGCGTCAGCGTTCTGTACTTTCATTTAATTTTAATGGAGATAATCATGTAGCTCTACGAGGGGATACCCGAGTGACTTACTTCCTAGCGAGGTTCACGTTGATATGGAGGGTCAGGTTGTCTTTGTGCCTATCCATGGCTCACCAGTCCCTTTTCATATCAGCATGATCAAGAATGCTGTGCAACCTGATCCAGATCGTGCTTCTGCGTGACGAGTCTGCGTAAATATTCGTTGGAGATCGTTGATAAGTGACGATGAATCGATGGTCACAGAGGTGAGACCTAGGTACCTTCGTCTGAACTTCTTCACACCAGGGCAGTCCCTTG
>NW_008705653.1:7291-13275 GCF_000186865.1 Aureococcus anophagefferens
TTGCTAGGTTAAAATGCGGGATCAGCGTATCCCGCGCATGGCAGACCTCACGATGCGACCATTTATAAGTGGTAAAAAAACGGTGGGGACACTTGAGGCTCACTCTAATGGTCTTCGATTTATCTCAAAGAAGCACGAAATCATTGACCTCATGTACGCAAACGTCAAGCACAGTCTGTTCCAGGTACTAGAATGCCGAATTGATTCTCTTGCCTTTGATTTGTTTTGTGCAGCCATGTGAAAACGAGGTAATGGTCTTAATACACTTTCATCTCAAGAATCCTGTCATGGTTGGGAAGAAAAAGACTCATGATGTTCAGTTCTCTACAGAGGTGTGTTCAGATTGCGAGAATATGTTTCGATAAACTTGACTCAGGTTGTTGATGCCTCTGTGGCCCTCGACAGCGCTCGGCGGTCAATGTATGACCCTGACGAACTCGACGAAGAGCAACGTGAACGCCATTTGCGAAAAAAACTCAATGAAATGTCACAGCCCCCGTTACCTTGTGATCTGTGTTGCAACATATGTTTAATCATGAATAGGTTCAAGGAATTCTGCAAGAAGATGGAACGTGTCGCTAAGCAGCACCATTATGATCTCGAGTATGATGCGGAGCGGATAGCGACTTTTTGTATATGATGGTGTAATTGGGTCCTAGGTTCGACATTCCATACCGTGACCTTAGTTTTCACGGTGTTCCAAATCGAGAGATGGTTCTGATACAACCTACGGTCCATTGCCTCGTAAATCTGACTGAGACGCCATTCTTCATCGTGGAGCTTGATCACGTCTATTCTATTCAGTGTTGTCGAGTTTCATATGTGCGCGTCAATGTATGTCTAGGTTGAACACGTGCACTTCGAACGTTGCACACTACGCGCAACAAATTTTGATATGGTCATCATACTCAAAAACTTTGAACTTGCACCACTATCAGTAAACGCGGTGCCAGTACAAGAATTAGATGCCATCCAAGAATGGCTCACGGACTGTTCGCTTACATATACGGTTGGTGACGGCGATGCGTATTGATTGCACAATTCGGATAGATACATTTACAGGCGGGTCAAGCAAGCATGTCGTGGAAAAGCGTGATGAATCTTGTTCGCAGCGACGATCGATTCTATGAGGAGACTGACGAAAATGGCGAACCAAAACCAGCCGGCTGGCAGTTTCTTCAGGCTGATGATGGGGATGGTGAGGAAGGCGATGAGGAAGACGATGGGGATGAAGACTACGATGACGACGATGAAGGGGAAGAGGATGATGAAGACGAGGACGAAGACGATGAAGACGACGACGATGAAGAAGAGGACGAAGACGATGAAGAGGAAGACGATGACGAGGTAGGTTCTTTAATCCCCCGCCTTACTGATTTAGCTTGTAGTCACAGGATGACGATGCAATGGACTGGTAATGCAAAATCCACTCTAAAAGCCCCCCATTTAGTTTACCTCAGGGATTCAATGGAAGCACTTGCAGCCGAGGAGGATCGCCAAAAAAGAAATTGAGTCGCGGCGCTTTTCTTGGCGGTCGCATTGGAAATGTCGCTTGTACAAGTGCGTTATTCTTGGAGTTTCGCCCCGCTACTGTGAGCTAGCCAAGGTACGGTGTCTCTGGGAACCCTTGCGCCTTTTAAGTTGGCATCGCTAACAAACACCGCCAAAAAAACGGCCCAGGGCGTCTCCGCCCCCGGGAAACTGAATGGACTGAGTTCGTGCGGCATTATTTACGTGAGCCATCACAACGGCGTGATTTGCGCGTGATGTACGCGCGATTCACGCGGACGTTATTCTCTAGAGAGGTGCCTCGCCCAGCCACCGTGTGCGCCGCGGCCGCACTATGTCGCGACCGAGAGCGCGTCCGGCTGCTCCGGGTCTTAGTCAGGGTTGGGGGTAGAGGGTCACCAACTTGTTGGACGTTGAGGGATTTCCACCTGCCTAGGATCTACACTGTCTAGGTCTGTCTAGAGAACATGGCACCTCAGGAGGAAGATTCTCCTGTATCTGCCCCACAGGTCGTAACTTGAAGTGGATACCCTGGTCCGGAAATCCGGCGGAATGAAACACAAACTTTGAAGAAATCCTAGCGTCTAGAGGACTAGAGACGCCTCTCTGCACGAGTATTTCAGCGGCCGATGATGGGATCTCCACCTTAGAGGGCCCCGTGCTCCTCGAATATGCAGCGACGTGCAACGATCCCAGCGGCTTTGAGGTCCGCAAACATGCGGGTCAGGCACATGAAAAGACGCGACATCCGGACGATTGCGAGGCGACGCAAACGGGCAGCCCCAGGGGGTGGAATGAGGCGCGGCAGCTTCCCCCGACCCGATTTTCGGTCGCCTTCGAGTCACAGAGCGTCGGGAATCGTTCATCATGAGGGCGATCAGATGCCCTCGAGGCAGCTCTTCGGCTCGAGGCGATTTGATCGAGATCAGCTCACCGGCTCCGGGAGGCGCGCGGCGCCGCGGGTGACACGGTGCTCACCGCGCAATGCATGAGGCGTTCGGGCGGGCGCAACCTTGACAGACCACTCGGGAAGGACATTCGAGAGGGTGTTTACTCACGATGCGCCCGCCGGCTCGACCCCTGGAACTAAGTTGGGCCCCTCGTCGGTCGCCCCCCACCGTTAACGGCCGTTCTCGACATCCACGGGCTGCCCCGACGCGAACTAAGTTGCTCGCCTTCGACCGATGGTCTTTCCCGAGCGACTCGCAGCCGGGCCCGAGGCGCGACATGGTCCACAGACCGAGCGCCGCGCCAAGTCCTGGAACCGCTGCATCGGATGCCCGAGTCGGAAACCGAGGTCGTGCTACAACAAAATGATGTCACGGCCGAGCGTCAACAATCGAGCAAATCTACTTCAAGTTACGACCTGTGCCCTACTGTCCTTATTTCCCCTTCTTTCTATCCTTGCAGGTTCATATCCTCACAAGCCTGAGTTCAGTCCCAAGGTCCCCACTTTAGTATGGTGGCGATGCGCGACAAGTACGCCCGCTGGATGTCGTTCTGGCCCCTCTCCTTTAGCTCCAGGCTAGGGAGATACGAAAGACCAAGCAGACGGAAACTCAAATTAATTAATTAATGGTTCCGAGGCGGCGCGCCGCTCTCGGGCGGAGTGTGATATTAGGAGATGTGCCATGTGTAGCACTCCCTCAAACCCGTGGCCATGCGAATCCGGCGCATATTCGTTGGAGCGACTCATCGGACGTGGTGCCTTTGCGAAAGTATACATGGCAACATGTCCCAGGGCAGCGAACACCGTCGAGCGCGTCGCTCTGAAGGTCATGGACCTAGAACAGGTCACAGCAGAGATCACTGAAATCTCGAAAGAAGTCCAGATGATGCGGATGTGTTGTCACGCAAATGTGTTATGTTGTCATGCCTCGTTCGTTAGTAAGAGCGAGCTTTATTTGGTTATGCCATTAATGGAGAAAGGGTCGTGCCTTCACATAATGCACGCTGCCAAACAACGTGGCCTTGGAGAGGGCATGTCAGAACAATGGCTTGGATACGTCCTCTTGGAGGTATTACATGGTCTCGAATATCTCCATGAAAATGGTCACATTCATCGTGACATTAAGGCAGGCAACGTGCTTCTCGACCCAGCAGGAAATGTCGCACTTGCAGACTTCGGTGTGTCGTCTTGGCTTGTCCATGCTGGCTTGCGCCGACGTACAGCGAAAACGTTCGTTGGCACTCCGTTTGGCTTCTGCGTTTCCAGTAAGCGATCGTACTTAATCGATTAATTATAGGTGTTGGATGGCACCGGAGGTTATGGAACAGGTTGATGGATATGATTACAAGGCTGATATATGGAGCTTTGGTATTACCGCCCTAGAGCTTGCGAAGGGTTTTGCACCGTATGCATTCCACCCGCCCATGAAAGTACTGTTGCTTACAATCCAAGAAGAACCGCCTTCATTGAGGAGTTACTCGACAGAAAAGTCGAGTAGAGGTATGAATTGCTGCTACTTTTTCTATCAATGAACGATTGACACGCACCAGGTGAGTCTTTCTCGCGCTCTTTCAAGGAGATGGTACGAATGTGCTTGCAAAAAGAGGCTCGTAAACGCCCTACGGTGCACACCCTGTTGAACAGCAAATTTTTCAAAACCAAGCGATCCGTGACTCCACTGGTGGAGGAACTTTTGAACCTTATTGGAAACATATCGGTGCTTGGCAGCGTGTGCAATAGTTGATCTTCATAGTGCTTGATGCAAAGGTGGATGACGAATCAACTGTATTTAACGAGCGAGGTGTGGGCACGTTGCCTGTGAATACTCCTTCTGCAAAGAGTGAACTTGTGCCGATTATGTCTCGTGTCCGCTCTACCATGAATTATGTGAAATCTTTAATCTTACATAGCTCACGTGTCCACATAATATCATGACCCGCCCTTGCGGTTTAACCTCCGATCGAGGACCCGAATATATTATCGATAACTCAAACATCTCACGGAAAGAGTTCGCGAATTGTACAGAGGATAATCAAGTGTCAACTCCTACGCTTTGTGCAGTATGTCTCGAGTCTTAATGAGAAAAATCTCAGATGAAGGTTATCTCAATGCTCGCAGGCACATCATTCACCAAGTTCACGGGGTGAAAGTGGCGAGTTTGTGCGAGGTACCACATGGACGTTCGATGATGGTAGCTAGTGAGTATCCAGTAAAGGGCTTATGTTGGAGCTCACAGGTCACGAGGTGGTGCTTAAGTCGGAATCCTTCATTCGGCGTGAGATTGATGCGAAGTGTGCTCAGGACGACCAGGAATGCGAAGCGATTTTTGATGATCTCGAGGATCTAATGAATCAACGTGGCGGGGAATGGGACTTCAAAAAGAACCATGACGTTACTGCCAACGAAGACCAAGTAAAACTCTAAGTGCGTGCCCACGCCCCGCCCCTGCAAAGACGCAGGTGTAGGCGGCAGAGGGTAATGGAAATTAATTGCGCTCTATGCTTCGTTCTCGGCCTTCTGGAAATAGGACCCTGGGCAGGCTATGGCATTTTTAAGCGCAGTGAAGGACTGTGTCAGAGAGTCGTAAAAAAGGCCCGCATGTCGATCCTAAAGTTCTATTCGATTTATTCCTGGTTTGCCCTGGTACAACTTATGGCACCTGCCGTTGCAGCTGCGCGTTGCGCGTGCGGGTTGTTGCGGGCATGCCCCGGTCCGTGGTGCTTGTGCGATTTTTTCTGCTGCATGTCGTGTTGGTTGGTGGTAATTTCGCGCGGTAGTGCTGCCCGCAGACGGTGCTGAGCGGCGCGGCTATTCAAACTTGGCCTGCGGGCCGCGGTTGCAGCACAGTGTGCGAAACAACGTACGCCTAGGCCGGCCCACTCGAAATAAGTAAGTAAGTAAGTATTATTTATTGTTTCCCGGCGGCGGCGGGCGGGACGTGTACTACACCTCCTGAACGCCTTCCTGAAAATCGGTCGCGCGCGGCCAAGCGGGGACCGGAGGCAAAATTGGCGAATTATGGCCACGCCGAATATAACGAAGCGAGTTTGCGCGCTAATCGTATTAATCAAGGCAGCCTGGGAGCGCGGGTCGCTGGTTCGGGTCGGCAAGCGTGTAGCGTATCCCCAGGTTGTGGGAGATACGAAAGGCCAAGTGTGGCTGGGTGGATACAAAACAGCACCTTAGCAATCGAGAGCGAAATCGAGCAAATGGACGCCAAAGTTTTGCTCATGCTAGCTGCCATTACGGACCCCCCTCCGGGCGCCCCCTGGCGATCCTGGACGCGTCTGGGTCGGGGACGGTGCGCGGGCGCGCTGGACGCCCTTTCGCGCGTCGCGCGGCGACGCAGTGGTGCCGGAAAGGACCCATTTCAGGGGCGGGGCCCAGCACGGTCGGTTGCGGAGCGACGAGATGCAGTCCAAACGGGACGTAGACCGTGCCGTAGCGTCGGCCATGGGTCGAGAGTAGGTCGTAGGCCTCTCCAAACGTCTCGGGCTCGTCGTCGCAGCACCACACAGTCGAGGAA
>NW_008705653.1:13325-18661 GCF_000186865.1 Aureococcus anophagefferens
GGACCGCCACGGCGAGAGAGACCCGCGGCCGGCGCCGGCGGAACGATCTCCGACGCCGCGGACTTCGCGGTGGGCCTTCGGCCAGAGCCGAATTTCGCACGCGTAGTGTAATAAGTGGAGCCGCGGCGCGTCGGGATCCGCGCCGGTCGCGGCCACGCGTCGCCTGAGGCCACGCTGCGCGCGGCACCCGTCCGGGCGGCGTCCGCAGCCCGAGAGCGTCCGGCCACGCGCGTGCCGCGCCGTCGCGGAGATGCGACGTCCCCTCCGGACCGTTCCTGGCTCCCGCTCGACGGACTGTCGCCTCTTTGCACAGCAACGGCCCGAAGGGGACGCAACCTACACCTAGCCCCGCTCAATTATTTTATTTGGGTCTTGAGAAGACTTCTAAACTTGGCGCCGCTGACAGCCTAATGACGTCTCACTTTTTTTGGTTTTATTTAGCTCTGACAGCTGCTCGCGCGTTCTATCTTCCTGGCGTGGCCCCCCGGGAGTATAAATCTGGTGAGAAGGTCGAATTGAAGGCGAGACCCGACGTCTTCAGATCGATTCCTAATCGCGAGCCTTCCTCGGGACTTCAAATATGATTTCTCCTCAGGTCAATAAGCTCACGTCTGTCCACACCCAACTTCCTTACGACTACTACAGCCATAAATTCTGCAAGCCGCATGGCGGTGTCAAGACTACAGCTGAAAACCTCGGTGAATTCCTAAGCGGCGATCGGATAGAAAACTCTCCGTTTGGTCCTGTGCTTCGTGAAGTCGACATGGCTATTCTTAGCTTGCTCCACGTAGGTATGCTCTCTACATGCGCACAGATGAGTATTGCAAAATCCTCTGCCAGGTGAAGCTGAACGGTGGGCATGTGGCACAATTCAAACGATCAATTGACGAAGCTTATCACCACAACTGGATAGTAGACAATATTCCCGCCGCAAGTGTGATTGATACGGAGGCATTCGTGACGACGAGTTACAGCCGAGGATTTCCAGTAGGATATTATGACCGTTTAGCAGGGAAACATTACCTCTATAACCACGCCAATATTGTGGTTGAGTATCATGAAGCTGTGCCGGACGGCAATCGTATCGTTGGTTTCTATGTTGAGCCTTTCTCAGTCGATCATAAGTTCGTGGGTGGGACTGCTTGGAGTGGGAACGAAGACGCACCAGCACTTGAGACATGCTCAATATTTGAACCAATGGATCTTGACCGCGCGAAAGACCATGGTCTAGCTCTGACGAAGTCTACGAAGGTGCTATACACTTACGATATCGTGTGGAAACCAAGCAATATAAAGTGGGCTTCCCGCTGGGATATTTATCTCTCTATGGATAATGCTGTGCCTAAGAAAGTCCATTGGTTTTCCATTGTCAATTCGCTTATGATCGTAATATGCCTGAGTGGTATGATCGCCATGATCCTGGCTCGCAATTTGCGGCGTGACATCAGCCAATACAACCGCGTTCCTACTGATGATGACGATGACGGTGACATTGGCACACAACCAAGTGAAGAGACGGGGTGGAAGCTTGTACACCAAGACGTGTTCCGCCCCCCTACAATTCTGCCCATGCTCCTTTGCGTATTTGTTGGCAGCGGAGTGCAGGTTCTGGTTATGGCCTTGGCGACAATTGCATTTGCTGCAGTTGGTTTCATCTCGCCGGCGAATCGTGGTTCGCTCATGTTTGTCATGCTCCTCCTCTTTGTGCTTATGGGCGCTTTTGCTGGTTATCATTGCGCTCGCCTCTATAAGAGTTTCAAGGGCCAGCGCTGGCAGCGTGCAACCGTTGCGACCGCATTACTTTTCCCTGGTGGCTCGTTTATCGTTTTTTTTGGCCTTGACCTCACGCTCGCTTCCTATGAAGGTTCTACAGGCGCGGTGCCAATCACCACGCTGCTTGCTCTCCTTGCTCTCTGGTTTGGCATTTCTGTACCTTTGGTCTTTCTTGGCGCGTACTTGGGCTTTCGCAAAGAGCCCCTAGAATTCCCAGCCAAGTTCTCGAACATCCCCAGGCTTGTTCCGACCGCGCCCTGGTACCTTAGCACCACTTTCACTGTTGTCATCGGTGGCGTTCTTCCATTCGGAGCGTGTTTCGTTGAACTTTTCTTCATTCTTTCATCCATGTGGATGGACCAGTACTATTATGTCTTTGGCTTCACATTCCTCGTGTTCGCCATCCTCATTGTTACTTGCGCTGAAATCACCATGGTCCTCCTCTACTTCCAGCTCTGTGCCGAAGACTACCACTGGTGGTGGCGCTCCTTCCTTACATCAGGCTCTACTGCCGCATATGTCTTTCTCTATTCATCGTTCTACTTCTCCAAGCTCGAATCGAATCTCCCCATTACCTACTTCCTCTACTTTGGCTACATGGGTATTATCTCCTTTGGTATCTTCCTCTTTACCGGCACTGTGGGCTTTTTCGCTGCTCTTTGGTTCAATGTCGTCATATTCGGTTCTATCAAAGTTGACTAAATGTAGCCGCACCTCAGCCTCTATTTAGCCTTGATAAATTATTTTTCACGAACTTCCCGTAAAACTGGCACAGCTAGTGTGCTTCAAAATGCTAGTCATCGAGTACTTAATGATGTATATGATGCGATGGGCGATGATGAAGACGACGATGATGATAATTAATAGGGACTGCCCCATTTTCGTCTGCTGGCATAACAACTGGCATCCCACATTATTCGGGGTCGTGGGAAATTCGACGTGACATACTTGCTCCACGCAGCCTAATACAGCCCAAATGAGACTTTAGAACACGGATCAACCAAATTTGATCTTATGATCCGGCATAGGCACGGAGGAGCGCGACGGAGGCACGACGTCGAAGCAGCGCGTAGCTGCCAGCATGTTTATAGGCGCGCAAGGGGTTGGCAAGGGGTCGGGTCGGGGGAGTGGCTCAACTGGCGCTCTTACCTAGCTCCCGCCTAGCTCCTGCCTCTGGTGGCTTGTCGACGCGGGGATGTTGGCTGGATGTTGGCAAAATAAAGGCGGCCTACATATGGTAAGGCCTCGCCGGACGACTTACCCATTCTAACCCTCGGACGGAACGAGGACCTTTAAGACGAAGCTATGGTTCGAGCGGCTTTATCAGCCCACAGCCGCGCGATAGTGCCGAGTTCCATCAGGTATGCCCGCCGCCTGATCCTCTGCCATTTATCCACTCCTCCCCCCCAACAGAAGATTTTCCTGGGGTGCGCTCAGGCGCACAATAATAAAAGAGGATGTCAGCGACAGACGATCACTCGTACTCGAGTACGAGATATATCTTCTGTCTCTCTCCTCTGTATCCTGAATATCCTGGCTGATATATCCTAGCGGCTATATCACCTGCACTTAATATCAGTGTTATCTCCTGCTCCCCCGGCGCCTGCGGCGCTCTCTCGGCGCCTACGGCGGCGCCCTCGGCACCTTCGGTGCTCCTTCGGCGCCGATTTTTTTTTCTTTTCTTACCCGAAGTGTGATTGGTTCTAGCGCTTCTTGCCGCTGGAGTCGTGGCATGCGTACAGCTCGCTTGAGAAGAGCTTGCTCCTGTTTAATTTTGTGCGCATCGAGCACCTATTCAAAGCATGCTTGACCCTTCTGTGGGCATGAAATGGTACGGCAGGCGAGGTCGTCAAACATGGCAAGGCCCTGCATAAGGTAAGCCATTCTCGACATGCACCCTTATTTAACCACGTAATGCTAGGAGGTACTCTATTACCAGTAATATGCTCCGTGGCGTCTTGGTGGCTGCGACGGTGTTCAAATGGGCTTCAGTTGTAGCGGATGCCGCCAAAGATGGCCTGGCAATCGCGTTGCACGCCCAGTCAAAATCATCGTTGCATGGCTGGGTAGCAGGATCTGAAGTGACTACGCGCGGGCTGCGGCGTGCGTTGCTCCGCAGAGGTGACGTCGCAATCGTAGAGATCCTAGCACCGTTTGCTTATGAAGCAGCGACGTCTCGATCATGGGATATACTTCTAGTGGAGGGGTTTTCTGGTCCGGTGGCTACGTTAGTTCGCATTGTACGGCGGCTGAATGGAAATGTGGTGATTATACATTGGTGTCTGGACACGTATCCGTCACTACCTACAATAGCAGCCGTTGACGCTGACGGCTTTCTCACCAACTCGAGGCTCCTGGCCGCGCGTGGCTTCGAGGTAGCTGGCGGTGCACTTGATCTGCAGTCGACTTGGTTCCCCATAGCCGATCTGGCACCTCGTGCATTTGTGGCACTCGCAGTGGATCCCGACGAGATGCGCTCAAACTTTGCGTTTGTAGCTGAAACGGACAATGCCAAAGACCTCATCGTATATTTGGGGCAACCATCGCAGGGGAAAAAAATGCTCGCTAATGTATTGATGTCAATCCATCAAAACGTTCCCGATGCACGCCTCGCTATCTATGGAACTGCCTGGGACCGATTTGCTCTTTGGGACAATGATCATGCGGTTCTTGCCGCCTGTTGCTGGCAGGGTGCTCTTCCAAGCGATGAGATTGCCAGACTCTACAGTGAAGCATCTGTGGTACTTGGGACCACCGATTCATCACAGCGGCGACTAGGCATGGTCAATAATCGAGTCTTTGAGGCGTTGGCCTGCGGTGGGGGTCGCCTTATATCAGTCGAGGAGCAAGGTGGAGATGGATTCCCAGAGTTACAGGCCATGCTGCGAGGACACGGTGACGTGGTATATTCTGCCACTAGTGCGGCAGCAGCCGTGGCTTCAGTATTGGCCGCGCAAAGGGCAACACCAATGGTCATCCGCTACGATGCCGCAGCAGCTCGAGAGCACATAACTGATCGACACACATATGATGCTCGCGCAGCGGGGGTCTTAGAAAGCGCCGCACAGTGGCACGGCGATGGACGACCAAGGCCAAATCGGCCTCTTCTCCTCCTCGTGGTCGATGGCGGAACTACCGCCGACTGGGCACTTTTCTACGGCCTTCTTCCTGCGTTATTGGCGCTCGATCATACCTGGCGTGTTCAAGTCGTGGACGTGAGAACGTTTGTATTGGCTGACTGCGGTGGCGCGGCGCTCGTTGCTGCTCGTGGATCCTGGGGGGGGGTCGCCACGCGTGCTGTTGCAGCACTTAGTGACGTGGCCGCTTGTGCTGTGGGTAGTGGCATCAACGGTGAGCCTCGGCGTCCATCGACAGCACTCTTTTTAGAGAGACGCTTTGTTGATGGAGAAGTCCTGCCTCCTGATGTGCAATGCTCTGAGATGTTGCGATTCGATGCCATATTCCACGACTGCCTGGGTGCGCTCCCAGCCTGTCTGAAGGACCACCCAAACGCCCAGATCGCACTCGGGGTCGACGTTGAAGCTTTTCGACCAGAACTATCG
>NW_008705653.1:19845-21281 GCF_000186865.1 Aureococcus anophagefferens
CCCGCAGCCGCCCCCCATACTGAGACTGAGCCGGCTCAGTAGGCTCAGTATGAGCCGCCGCGACCGGCCGCGCGGCGGCCCGGAAGAGGCCCCACTCAACCCCGCTTCGCACCCGCCGCCCCACGGGCCCTACGGGCTTGCTACGGGCTCCCTGGACAGAGGTGGCGCCAGGCGCAGGGCGCTTAAGGGCGGCTAAGAGGGGGGGCAAGTCGCAAACTCAGCTTCGTTGGGTTTCCCAGGCCCGGCCCAGAACCCCCCCCTGCGCCGGACGGGGCCCCAAGGAACCCGAAACGCCCCCGACAATTTTTGGTCGGCGGCTGGGGGCTTTACTCAGGCGCCGGGGGGGGGCGGGTGGGGTCCGAACTGGAAAGCGTCGAATTTCCCGCGTTCGGTACTCGCACTTGCCAACATCCCCGCGCCCAGCAGACTTACTACTGCCAGATCGCCGGCGCTGATCGCCGGCAGGCTTTGAGAGGCCATATCAGTGAAAGAGTGAGCTGAGAAAGACGCTTCTGCTGCGCAGAAATTGATATACTTAGAATGGGATCATATTACCAGAACCGATCTGCTCGCCGAGTGTCTGGCCAGTCTGACCTTCAGCAAACATGTTGCCAATAATGCCGAGCATGGCAAGGCGACCATTAGCCATCTCCGCATTCAGCTTCTGCGTTTTCTTCTCCGGTCCGTATTTGGCGCCAAAGAAACCAACGTTATAGTCGCCGTCATACTTAGATGCAGGCCACCAGGCCATCTCAACTAGTCCTGTGAAGAGCAGGATCTGCGCGATACCAGCAGCTGGAACCTTGAAGATACCCTGGCCGCCGTTCGGGATGTCGGAGAACTTGAGCTGTTGAGAGAGAGAGAGGTAGCCCGGGAATTCCACGTTGGCGTTGTGCGCGATGCATCCTACCATCGCCACCATGGCAATGCGGCCATGTTTACGTTCAACGGCACGGCGGCGTTCAAAGCCTATATATAATTGATTTTGAATTATTCAGAGTCTTCGTATGAACTCACCCTCTGGCTGGTTGGTGCTCAACCCAAGCGGGTCCCAGAAACCTGCCGGCGCTTGGACCCCGATCGCCTATCGACGTTTCCTAACGGGTCGAAAGACAAAGCTCAGGAACGCTGGAGCACGCGGTTTCATCGACTGCAGATCCATCGAGAACGAGGCCCACGGCAGGCGTCGTTGGCGCCACGAAGGCCGAGGCAGCTGAGAAAGTCAACGCGAGGAGAAGCTGCTGCATATTATTGCCCGCTACCTTGTAGATGCCGTCGCGCGATCTTCTTCGCCCTGAGACTAACCCTATAGGAAAATCTGTGAGGACAGCTAGGCTACGGCGGTCCGGAGCGAGGCGGCGCCGGTCATATTTTCGAGTGCCCACCAGACGGTGTGCGGTGCAGCGACCAACGTACATCTACGCCGGGGCATAGGG
>NW_008705654.1:0-2525 GCF_000186865.1 Aureococcus anophagefferens
CGTAGTGGAAGTACGCGAACGCGTACTGGACGTCGCGGCCCGACCGGAAGCGGTGCGACGCGGTCTCGCGCCACGGCTCCGCGTATTTTCTCTGGATCGCGCCGACGACGTCGCGGTCGATCATGTGCGGCATGTGCGCGGGCACCTTGCGCACCTTCGTCCCGAACTCGGCGTTGTAGAGGCGGTTCACGCGCACGAGCGACTCGCCGTAGGTGTCCAGGAGCAGGCGCCGCCCGCGCCGCGGGCCGTCGTCGTCGACGGCGCCGGCGTCGCGCGTCTCGAGCGCGAACGACGCGCAGCCGACGACGGCCGCCGTCGCCTCGACGACGAGCTCGACGAGGCCGGCGACGACGAGGGGCGAAGAGTCCCGGCGCCGGCGCCAGGCCGCCACGGCGGCCGCGAGGTCGCGCGCTTCGTTGGTATTGGCCAGCCGCCGCCAGAGCGCCTTCCCCGGCAGCGCCAACACCGCGTCGACGCTGCGGTTGGCGCCGATGGAGGAGTCGTTCGTCAACACGCGCACGAGGGGCGCCTCGACCGTCGCCGCGGTGCCGTTGGCCTCAGTGACTGAAGCGGTGAACCGTGCGACGACGTCGGAGACCGCCAAATCCCGCGGCAGCGGCAGCCGCGCGGTCCAGGTGCGGTTGACGCGCACCACGGCGACGCCGGCGCCGAAGTGGGCCGCGTCGCAGCGCGCGGCGACGAGGGGGCGCGCCGACGCGTTCGTCGCCGTCGCGTTCGGCGCCTCGGGCGCCGGCGGCCACCGCGCGTCGAGGAGCGTGAAGTTGAGGCGCAGCTCCGTCGGCCGAACCCCGTCGCACGTCGCCCGCACGACGGCGGACCAGGACGTGGCGTTCGACGAGTTCGTGCCGTTGCGCGGGGGAAAATGGGCCTCCGCGGCCTCGCCGTCGAGGATCAAGACCAGCACCTTCGTCTCCGTCAACACGAGGGCCTCTCCCACGAGCGCCGGCGCGTCCTCGAGCGTCGCCGCGTCGACGGTGCAGTTCGACAAGCTCGCGCTCAGGTTCGCGTAGGCCGCCGGGTCGCCGACCCGCAGGACGACGGGCTCGCCGACGCCGCCGCCGGGCAGATCGTTCTCGAAGCGCGCGGGCCCGCCGCAGTCGCCCGCGTCGTAGGCGCAGGCCCGCGAGTCGCACTTCTTGTCGCAGGAGCCGTCGCCGAGCCAGGTCGACGGGCAGCCCGTCGCGCAGCGGTGCTTCTTGGGCGACGACGCGGACGAGCCCGACGACGCCCACTTCTTGCTCGTCGGGCACGGCCGACGTGCCGTTGGCGCAGTCCGGGCCGTCGAAGTCGCAGGCGGAGACGTTGCAGGCGACGTCGCAGGTGCCGTCGCCGATCCAGTTCTCGTTGCAGCCGTCGTTGCACTTGGGCACCTCCCACGCGAGGTAGATCCGCGGCGCGCCCCTCAGCGTCGCGAAGTCGCTCGGCCACGTCTCCGCGCCGAGCATGACGTCGTCGTTGAAGTAGATGAAGCGCTTCGAGAGGCCCGGGATGTTGTGGAGCTGCGTCTCGATGGCCGGCGACGAGAAGACGGGCAGGAACTCGCGGTGCGTCCGCGCGAAGACTTTCCGGTGCGGCACGACCGTGAGGCGGTCGCTGGCCATGTCCAGCCACCAGGGGATCTGGTCGTCCGTGACGAGGTAGACGTGGCGCACCCAGGGCGCGTACTTCTCCAGGCTCCGCAGCGAGTAGCGGAGCTCGTCGCTGTCGCGGTAGCGGCTCGCCGCGACCGACTCGTCTACCGCGGGCGCGCCGCCGCCCGTCGCGTTCGTGCCGTTGCCGTCCGTCGGCGCGACCTCCGCCGGCGGGTCCTCGAAGGGCGCGCCGTAGTAGGGGTCGCCGCCGCCGTAGGGGTCGTACGCGTCCGGGTCGTAGTCCTTGGGGTCGTAGTCGCGGTCGTAGCCCTCGTAGCGGCTCGCGTCGAAGTCGTCGGCGCCGCGCATGTGGTCGTCCATGGTCCGCAGGTAGTCCCGGTAGGCCTCGTCGTCCATGGGCGGCGGGTAGTCGTCGCCGTAGAGCAACCGCCGCCGCCGCCGCCGGTGGTCCGCCTCCTCGCGCGCCGCGAGGTGCACGGCCTTTGCCGCGAGCCAGACCGGGTCGCTCCCGTTGACCCACGTGTAGACGACGTCGATGGGCTCGTAGGCGAGGTCCGACTCGAAGTCGCGGCCGCCGATGTTGTCGCGGAAGCTGTAGCGGCTGCACTCCAATCGGCGCCCGCTCAGCAGCGACCGCGCGACGCAGCCGCCGAAACAGTGCAGCGCGACCATGTTGAACACCGCCGTCGCCGCGATGGCGCCGACGGCGTACACGGCCCACATCGGCGGCGCCATCGACGGCGCGAGTCGATGGCGCTCTCTATCGTCTCTGTGGAGCTTGGCGAACATGAAGCTCATATTGAAGTTGACCTTCGGGGCTGCCTGTGCACATGCGCAATGCCCACAGGATTTCACCTCGTTTCCAGCCCATTCCTCTTCGCGCAGAACGTCGTCGTGACGGCGGGCCTGGCC
>NW_008705654.1:5303-8335 GCF_000186865.1 Aureococcus anophagefferens
AAGAACTCGCCGCCGTCGAGCGCGCTCGCCTCGCGGTGCGTGAACATGGCCGCGCGCGCCGCCGTCGCCAGGTCGTCCTCGCGCTCGTAGTAGCCGAGCATGCCCGCGCTCCGCATGGCCATGGCGTTCGAGTTGCCGCCGAGCTGGGACACGGACGCGCCGCGCTGCACCTGCTGGTAGGTCTGCTTCGTCTGCGTGCAGATCCACGACCGCCACGCGCCCAGGGCCTCCTGCCACCGGGGGATGAACGACGCCACGTCGAAGGTGGAGCTCACAGGGCTACCGGCCAGGTGCTCGGCGACGAGCAGCGTGTAGTCGCCGTAGTCCGTGTTCTCGCCCGCGCGCTTCGCCGGGCCGTTGCCGTTGCCGTTGTGGAAGTTCCGCGCGCCCCAGCCGACGCCGTGCGTCTCGCCGCCCGTCTTCTCGCCCGGCGCGTAGTACCTGTCGATGGCGCCGTAGAACTTGCGGATCTTCACGGCGTCGTACTCGTAGTGCGTGGCTAGGCTCAGAGCGTCCGCGACGAGCGCGCCGAGCATGGCGCCGCGCATCTTCGACTCCTTGGTCGGCGGGTCGGCGGCAGCGGCGGCGCGCGCTGCGACGGCGAGGAGCAGAAAGCGATGCATGGTTGCCGAGTGGTGGCGATGCAGCAGCGGCGTGCAGCAGCGCGCGACGAGAGTGGCAACGATGCGAGCGTTGCAATTTTGCGGTGTCGTGCGGCGCTCGATCAGAGTCAGCGGAGCAATCGGTGAAGCGCGGCCACCACAGAGGCGAGGCAACGTTTTGGATGCATTCTTCAATGAAGGCTTCATTGAACGCACATTTTCTCGCCTCGATGCAGCCCATGAAATACGACTCGCCGATGGCCTCGATGCAGCCCATGAAATACGACTCGCCGATGGCCTCCATGCAGCCCATGAAATACGAGGGCCCGGAGCACTACGTGCAATCCCAGGGCCCGTTCCCGCCGCTCAAGGCCGTGCGCGAGGGCCTGAACCTCCGATGGTACCGCTGCCCGAGGCGCGCAAGTAAGGAGTTACACTTAACCTCCCTTCTCGAGGAGGACGCTCCCCCCCCCGACCGTCGAGTTCGGCCGTCGCCGGACGGTGTACTTGATTCGGTAATTCAGCCCCAGGTAAATCGACGTGTCCCAGAACCCTCCTTGTTGTGGCTGGAACATCTGATTGGCGTCAAGCAAAGTCTTGAGAGAATTCCAATTTTGACTTGTATTTGCTGCGAAAACCGGACGCTCGAGCTTGCGCGCGAGCACCTTGGCCGAGGAGCCGAAGACTGCCTTGATTGCGGCATCGAAGACCTTGTAGAAGCTGTGGCGTTCGAATTTGCGCATATCAACCAGCGTGCTGCCGAGGTGCCGCAGTACCTTGAGCTCCGTGACCTTGATCGGGTCGAGGAAGTCGCCCGTTTTCGGGCAGCGCAGCTCCACGATAACCTCCATGACCTTGCCCTGGTCGATGGCGCGCAACAGGTCCATGTGGCCCTGGTTGAAGGCCTTGTTGACGGAGCGGTACGTCTCGACGATCGACGACGAGAAGAGCGAGAATTTGTCGACCAGGTTCGCGGCGAGCTCCTTCTCCGCGGGCGTCACCGCGCGCTCCACGACCCAGTCGATGATGTTCGCGAGGCCCTCGCCGCCGTGCACGCAGGCGACCTGGCACAGGCAGGACGGCGGGATCTTGCCCGCGATGAGCGCGTACGTGCAAGCCAGCGAAGCGAGGCGCGCGCCGTTCCATTTGGCGATGGAGGACGTCCCGTCGATCTGGCCCTCGGCCGCGCGGATGACGGGGCCGTCCTCGAGCGCGCCGCCGCCGTGCTGCTTCCGCCGCACTGCGTCGCCGCGCGCGAGCGCGGCGACGAAGAGAGCGCACACGTGCTTGAACTTCTTCCCGTCGTGGTCCAGCTTCGTGTTGCGCTCGGTCGCGAACTTCATGTTCTTCGTGATCTGGCGAATGGCCTCGAAGTAGTCGACGCCCTTGACGTAGCACTTCTCGAAGAAGATCATGCCGAAGCTCAACACGCGAGCGTTGGCCTTCTCCTTCGTGACGAGGATGGTAGTCTCAAGGGAGGCCTCGGTCGCGATTGCTATCCAGATTTCGGCACCCATTTCCGTCAGGGGGTGTTCAAGCACGGTCGTCAAGTCCTGGTAAATCGAGGGCTTGTTGTAGAAGGCGTCGATGCGCTTGACTGCGTTCACCGTGCCGTCGCCGTAGTCCTGCAACCGCGGTTGTTTGGCATCAGCAGAGTGGATGTTGGGCAGCCGCAGCGCCGGCCGACGAGACGAGACGCTGTTACCGCCTTTTGAAGGAGGACGGTGGTCCTCTGACAGACGCTCAATTGGGATGCGCTTGCGCTTGCCCAGGACCGTGGGCGCGGCGTCCATGATCGGCAACGTGGCGCGGCGTGGGCGTCGAGGAGGCACGGGCGTCGAGATGAGCAACGAGGCGAAGCGCGGCGCGGGCGTCGAGGAGGCGCGGGCGTCGAGGTGAGCGTGGAAGGTCGCGACGGCGGAGAACTTGAGCCTCTTGCTCGAGGTTGATTCGCTACTCGTCGAAGCTCAAACCGGCCCGGGGTGCTGAGATAAAGTAGCTACTTCGCCGGGGCAAAAAAAGACGCGTCTGTCAGCGGTGCCTGCGCGAGACCCACCTCCTAACATTGAGTCTTTGCGCTCTTGATGGGTCCGGCGTCCTCCTTTACTACTCTCCTGTGTTTTATGTGATGAATGCATGGCTGCGCGTGTACGCCTAGGAAGCGTGCCCTTAGTTTTCAGCCCGCCAGCGCTGCCCGGGCGCCGCGTGAACCTCCGCGCCTTCATACGACGGACGTAGCGCGGCGGGCGCCCCCGACCGACGGACCGACCTCTATTACCCCTCGACGTCCGGGTAGCTGCCGAGGACGAGCATGGCGTCGTCGGAGATCTCGTCGCGGACGACGTCGACGATCGCGCCGATCTTCTCGGGCGTGAGGTCGCCCTCCTCGTGCCAGTTGCGCGAGTGGAGCACGACGTAGCGGAGCCCTCA
>NW_008705654.1:10462-11806 GCF_000186865.1 Aureococcus anophagefferens
GTCGGGCAGATTGCCCTGCGTCGTGTGCACGTGCGACAGCGCCGCGTAGAAGAAGAACTTCTTCTTCGCGCTCCCGATGAAATCCGTCGCGAAGGATCCGCGTACTTCTCCTGGAGGTGCGTCAGGTCCACGGGCTGCTCGACGACCGTCGTGGCGCCCTTGGACTGCGAGACCAGCGGCAGGAACCGCCCGCCCCGGTCCGACGCCTCGTCCTCGAAGCGAAGCGCCTGCGTGTAGCCGTGGGCCGCGTAGGCCGCGCGCGACCAGTCGCCCGTGACCGTCGCCGGGATCGTCGTCCCGTTGCCGCAGTCGGAGAGGCGCGCGGCGCCCATGTCGTCGCTGAACGGGATGCCGAGGTAGCTGTCGAAGCCCCGCGACGCCGGCAGGTAGGCCTCGCGCTGGCCGAGGTGCCACTTGCCGAGCATGCCCGTCTCGTAGCCCGCCGTGCGGAACTGGTCCGCAAGCGTGACCTCGCGGAGCGGCAGGCCCGATTGCGACGTCGGCCCGAAGACGCCGGGCACGCCGACGCGGCTGTAGACGCGGCCCGTCATGAGCGACGCGCGGCTCCCCGTGCAGACGGGGCAGCCGCTGTACCACGTGCTCAGGCGCCGGCCCGACGCGCGCAGGGCGTCGAGGTTCGGCGTCAGGTTGCTCGGGTGGCCGGCGAAGCCGGGGTCGCCGAAGCCGAGGTCGTCGGCGAAGAGGAGCACGACGTTCGGAGCGTCTTTCTTCGGCGCTGTCGTTGCGCGCGTCTTCGTCGACGACGCGACGCCGCCGACGAGGGCCAGAGCGAGCAGGGGGTGCACGAACATCACGCCGAGGTCTTCTTGGTGCTCGAGGTCTTGTTGCTCTGCTCGTTCTCAACTTTCTGCCACAAGCCAATCAGCGACGACCTTTGCACGGCGCGCCAGCGCCTCCGCCGCGTCGTCGTCGACGCGCTGCGCGCGGAGCGCCTCGGCGTCGTCGCGCCGCGCCGACGCGTCTCGCGAGGAAGCGTGATGTCCGCTGGCATGGCGCTCGCACTCATCAAGCTGTGCAGCATCGCTGCCTTGACAACAGGCTTCGCGCTGCCGCGACCGCTGCCGCGCATCGCTACCTCGACAACAGGCTTCGCGCTGCCGCGCCGCGCCTCGCAGCCGCTGCATCATGCCTCAGCGCGGCCGCTGCCTCGCGCGGCGCTGCGCGCGCAGATCGACGAGGATCCGCAGGCGTTCGCGCGCCTGTCCGGCGACGCCGCGGTCATCCTCTGCGCCTTGACGTCGCAGAAGCTCGTCGACGAGGTGCTCGGCGGCGCGGACTTCTTCGCGCCCGTCGTCGCGTCGGACCTCGACGCGCTGCCGGGCC
>NW_008705654.1:12473-14674 GCF_000186865.1 Aureococcus anophagefferens
CTGCGATGCCTCGTGCTCGAGCTCGGCGCGGACCCGATCGCGGGCTGCGCCGCGCACGGCGAGAGCGCCATCCACGTCGCGACGCGCAACGGCCAGATCGACGCCCTGCGCTGCCTGGTCACGGAGCTGGGCGTCGACGTGGAGACGGCGGACAAGTGGGGGCGCACGGCCGTGCACTTTGCGGCGTGGGAGGGGCGGGTCGACGTGCTCGTGTCCCTGAAGATGCTCGGCAACCTCAAGCGCGACGGCCACGACATGCTCGCGGCGCGGGACATCGACGGCAAGTTCCCCGTGGCGCGGCGCGGCGTCCGCGAGAGGAGGGAGAGGCGCCTCTGAGACGACGCGTCCGACGGTCGTAGGACTACGCCGACGACCAGAAGCAGCACGAGGCGTCCGAGTGGCTGCGGACCCACGAGGGCGTCGCCAAGGCGCTGCTCGCGCGGCGGCGGGAGGCGCCCGAGGCGCACGCGGCGCTGCTCGCGCGCCGCGCGTCGTCGCCGAGCGACATCAGCGACGGCTCGCCCGAGCAGCACCCGCTGCCGCCGCCGCCGCCGCCCGGGGACGCGCCGTTGAGCCCGAAGGAGCGCGCGCGCGCCGACGACATGGCCGCGCGGCTCGTCGACGAGCTCCAGCTGGTCGACGAGAAGGCGCGCGGCCTCGCCGCGCACCTCGTCGCCGTCCACGGCGCCGCGTCCTTCGACGAGCTGCTCGACCCGGACATCTTCGACGACCTGGACGTGCTCGCGCCCTACGGCCTGCTGCCCGTGCCCCTGAAGAAGCTGAAGAAGCGGCAGCGGGCGTGGGCGTCCGGCGGCTCCGAGCGCGAGGTCGCCGCGCTCAAAAGGGAGCTCACGAGCCAGCGCATCGAGCAGGAGACGCTCCTCGCCGCCGAGGTCGCGACGGCCATGAAGCTGCGCGAGGCCTACGAGTCGCGCGTGGCCCACCTCGAGCACTCCGCGCGGAGCCGGTCGCGGCCGGCGTCGCCGGCGCCCCTCGACGCGCGCGGCGCCGCCGACGTCGGCCGCATCGGCAGCCCGAGAGACGGCCCCGGGCGGCCCATCTGGAAGCCCCTCGGCCTCTAATTATCACACAATGTCGCCGGCCCCGGGCGGCCCAATCTGGAAGCCCCTCGGCCTCTAATTATCACACAATGTCGCCGGGGGGGCCCTACTCGTCGTCGTCGTCCGCGGCGTCGCCCTTGAGCAGCTTCGCGACGACTGGCGTCAGCGCGACGGTCGGCGGGAAGCGGATGGGGCTCGCGGCCTTGTGCACCGCGTAGGCGATGGCGATGGTCGTGCCCTTCTCCGTCGCCGCCGTCGCGTCGATGCCGACCCTGGCCAGCAGCGCGGCCGCGTCGACGCCGCTGTCGATGAGCAGGTAGCAGATCGAGAAGGACACGAGCGCGAGGGAGATGGACGTGGCGAGGTAGGCGGCGCCGTACTTCGCGAGGAGGGCCTTGGCGTCGGCGCCCTTGGACTCGCCGTCGCCGTCGGACTTGAAGATGGAGAAGAGGCCACCCTCGACGCCGCCCTTCTCCACGGCGTCCTCGACCTCGTCGCTGAGCTTCGCCACTCGCCGGAACGTGGCCGCGCGCGGCGGCCGCGGCGCCTGGAACGCGGCCGTGAGCGACGCGCTCACGAGGGCGGCGAACCACAGCGATGACGCAAGTCGACGGCGCCCCATCTCGATATTCTCGACTGCACCGTCTCGCCGACTCTCGGACGAGCAGGCAAACATCGGCTGCGATGCCGCGCCCCGATGGGTCTTTTTGCGGAGCCTTTTTGACCGCTGCGCGCTGGGCCTGCGCCGCTGGACGCGACAACACCTCTTGACCGCTGCGCGCTGAGCCGCATGCGCCGCTGAACGCCGCAACATCGCACGAATGGACCCGCACGCCCTGTCCCGCCGCTGCGTCATCCACGTCGACATCGACAGCTTCTTCCTGGCCGTGCACCGGCGCCTGGACCCGAGCCTCGACGACGCCAAGCCCCTGGTGCTCTGGCAGTAGCGCCCGCGTCCGCCGCGCGTCCTCCCGCCGCGCGCGACGCGCCCGCCGCCGCTCGCAGATACCAGGACGTGATCTGCGCGAACCGCCCGGCCAAAGCCTGCGGCGTGAGGAAGCACATGCGGCCCGGCGAGGCGCGGCCGCTCGTCGAGCCGCGCGGCGGCGCGCTCGTGCACGCGTTTTGCCGCGACTGGCC
>NW_008705654.1:18397-20215 GCF_000186865.1 Aureococcus anophagefferens
TCTAAAAAGAACCCGCCGAGAGAAAACGATCCGTCCAAAAATCAGCCGAAACGACTTCGATGTGACCGAGCTAGAGAGGTTTGAAGTTTGGCTGGAATAACCCAAATAGTTGTTGAATTCGGCACAGCTCCGCGCCCGGCTTGTCCCACGCGGACTCGCCCGTGACGCGGTGCACGAAGTAGGGCAGGCCGGAGTGCTCGTCGAACTTCTCCTCCCAGGGGTCGTCGTCGTCGCCGGCGGCCAGCGGGTACGGCGGCGTCTCCGGGGGCGGCTCCTCGGGCGCCGCGGCCTTCGCGGGCCCCCGCGGGTCCTCGCTCTCGTCCGCGGCCGGCGGGGCGATGGTCAGGCCCGGCGCCTCGACGGGGGGCTCCTCGTACTCGAGGCCCTCGATGGGCACGGGCGGCGGCGCCGGCGGCTCCGCCTTGGGCTCCTCCTCGGGCGACGGCGGCGCGTCCGCCTTCGCCGCGGCCGCGGCGGCCGCGCCGGCGTCGACGGCGCCGTCGCGCGACTCCGACGCCTCCTTGGCGACGTCGATCATGGCCTTGGCGCTCGTGGGCGACATGCAGGTGAAGGCCGTCGACCCGCGGTTCGAGCCGCCGCGCGTCAGCGAGTTCGCGCGGCTCGGCGACCTGGGCGGGGAAATTGTGGTTCAACGTGAGCGTTCCGCGCGCGTGCGTTTCAAAGCGAGCATCGACGCTTCGAAAGCGCTCCGAGAGCCGATCGCTCGTCCAAAAATCAGCCGAAACGAGTGGAACACGGCCGAGAGAGGAGCCTTTGAAGTCGGGCGCGTCGCGCGCTCTTCCCGCGCGGCTCGGCGACGGCTCCGCGACGTGGTGGTGCACGTCGTCGTCGGGCACGTGCTTGGCGACGTGGTCGTCGAGGAACTCCATGACGATCTCGTTGGCCTTGGCGTCGGGGCTGTGGGGCAGGTTCGTCGTCGACGTCGCGTACGCGCGCGCGACCGTCGGGTACAGCTCCGCGGCGAGGAGGCGGTTGCCCCCGGCCGTGAGGCGCGTGCGGTCGACCTCGTAGTTGAAGGCGTCCGTGGAGAAGGCCTTGTCGTTGACGTCGACGACGTACAGGAGCGCGTCGCCCGTCGCGTAGTCGGCCACGAGGCGGTGCAAGCGCGCGAACTTCTGGCAGAGCGCTTGCCCCAGGTCCTTGTGGTGCGGCGTCACGATCGGCGACACGTAGACCACGGGCAGCTCCGGGTGCACGCCGCGGAACTCGCGCAGCGCGCGCTTGAAGGTCTCGAAGGGCTGCTCCGGCGCGCGGCCCCACTCGAGGTCCGCCGCGCCGCAGCACCAGACGATGAGCCGCGGCCGCAGCGCGACGACGTGGTGCGCGTACGTGACGAGGTGCTTCGACATGGCGCCGACGAAGCCGCAGTTGACGACGGGCAGGCCGTGCATGTCCTTCTTCAGGGAGTCCCAGTTCTGGAAGGTCTGGCTCCCGACGAAGACGATGGAGCCCGCCGCGGGCTTGGAGCCGAAGACGGACCGCAGCTTGTTCTTGCCCTGGACGGCGGCGACGGCGCCGACGAGCGGCGACACCGCCTGCTTGGCGACGTCGTTCCCCATGGGGCTAAACCGCGGCGCCCAGCCTCTCTCCCGCCACCACCTTTGATTCGCCCCGCACGATTACGATGCATGGTGAAGAAGATACGGCCGCGGGCTATTGGATGATGATGGGGCCGGCGCGGGGCAGGGTCCTCGCCGTGGCGGCCGCCATCGCCGTGGCTCGCTTACGTCGCGGTGACTGTCGCGCCGTCGCAAGCGTCGCTGCGGCTCCAGGCGCTGGGCGGCTCTTGCGGCAGCT
>NW_008705655.1:0-1774 GCF_000186865.1 Aureococcus anophagefferens
CCGTGGACACGGGCAGCCAGGTCTGCGCGCTGCTCTGGAGCCGGCACCACAAGGAGATCGTGTCCTCGCACGGCTTCTCCCAGAACCAGCTCTGCCTCTGGCGCTACCCGTCCATGACCAAGCTCTGCGAGCTCACGGGCCACACCGCGCGCGTGCTGCACCTCGCGCAGTCGCCCGACGGCGAGACCGTCGTCTCGGCCGCCGCGGACGAGACGCTGCGGTTTTGGTCCATCTTCGGCGGCTCGCCGAACTCGGGCGCGCGCAAGGGCGGCCGCGGCGCCATGCGCGAGCTCCACCTGTCGTCCGTCGGCGACGGCCTCTCCATCCGCTGACGCGTTTTTTCGCGCTCGGCGCCCCCCGTTCCCCCGCCCCCCTTCGCAGCCCGCCTTCGATTTATCCCCGCCTCGTCCCGTTTTTTCCCCCGAGAGAAAGAGAGTGATGACGACGACCAGCGGTCGTCTTCGCGTTCGACGCTCAAGACCCGCCGGGCGGCCCCGGAGCGTGGTGCGTCCTTTCGTCTCCGGCGTCGTTCTTGGATTCGCGCCTTCCGTAGGGGCCGGCCCGGGGACCATTGTGGTGTGTATAATTGTGTTAGCTCGGCGTCCTGTCGTCGTGCGCATGCGACAGCGAGGCCGGCAGATGCCAACTCCGCCGGATTTCTTGCAACTCAAACGAGAAACTCCCGGGTGCGGCTTCGCCGTGGTTGGGGGTTCGCCTCCCATCTCGCAACATCGGACGAGGACCGCCAGACGCGGCCTCGCGCCGGTGGTGGCGGGGTAGGTGCGCGCCTTGCTAGCTCAGTCGGTAGAGCGCACGACTCTTAATCGTGTGGTCGTGGGTTCGAGCCCCACGTGAGGTGTCTTTTTTTTGCTTTCGGCAGCCGTGACCTCTCTTTTGCCAGCCTGCACACTTCCAAGTTGTTTTTTGTGATGGACGACTCGACTCCACTTTGCCGCGCGCGCGCAGGCTCCCCTTTGCACGCCGCTGCGACTTGCCCGAAGCGCACGGCGACGATGACGACGACGTCGGCCAATGTCGCGTGGCAAAGGCGGCGTCGAGGTGCGTCGACGCGCGCGGTCGACCGGCCGCGGGGCGATACTCGAAAGATCGTCAAGGAGGATGAGGCCTCATGAGGTGACGTTACCGCGCGCGAGAAGCTTGGGAGGAGCATGGCTCGCAGAGGGGGGAGGAGCATGGCTCGCGGCTGGGGGACGTTCTTGGCTCTCGCCCTATGCTCGTACGTAACGACCTTCGCGCCCCCGACGCGGCAGATCACGCGCTACTCGACCCTCGCGGCGAACAGCGCGCGCCGACGAACAACGCTGTCGTTCCCGCCCTCGCGGCGCGGGCGCATTCTCCTGTCGACGACGGTCGCCGCGGAGGTCGTCAACGCGACGGCGCCCGCGGAGGCGTCCGCGGAGGCGCCCGCGCCGCCCTCCCGCCGCGAGACGCACTACGACGCGCTGGGCCTGCGCCGGGACGCCACGGACGCGCAGATCCGCAGCAGCTATAGGACGATGAGCAAGACGTGCCACCCCGACGTCGACCCGTCCGAGGCGAGCCGCGCCAAATTCGACGCCATCAACGAGGCCTACGCGACTTTGAAAACGGCGAAAACCCGGGACGCCTACGACTACGAGCTCAGGAAGGAGGATCTCGCCGAGTCGGCGGAGCAGTGGGTCGACGACGCGCTCGTCCCCTTCGTCCGCGACACGGCCGCGCCGACGCTCGGCGCCGTCGGGTCGGTCATGGGCGCGGCGTTCGGCGCCGCATT
>NW_008705655.1:2587-4309 GCF_000186865.1 Aureococcus anophagefferens
GGCGCCTTCGAGCCGTCGGCGTCGAAGCCGTCCGCAGTCGACGAGGCCGCGGCGATGCCGAAGCGGACGGCGCCTTCGAAGCCGTCGGCGCCGAAGCCGTCCGCGGTCGACGAGGCCGCGGCGACGGCGCGGAGCGCGAGCGACGAGACCGCGGCGGCGCCGCGGAGACGATCCGTGACGCCGGGCATCGCCGCGCGGCGCGCCGCGTCCTTCCGCGGCGCCGCCGGGTTCGTGTCGCCGGGCGACGTCGCAGCGGCCTCCGGCGCGGCCGCGCCGCCGCCGAAGCCCGCGCGGACCGCGACGCCGTCCAAGCCCGCGGTGACGCCGGGCATCGCCGCGAGGCGCGCCGCGGAGCTCGCCGCGGAGCGCTCGGAGAAGGCGCCCGTCGATCGGGAGGCGGCCGCCGACGTCGCGAAGCTCACGCGCAGCGATCTACGGCGAATCCTGTTGAGGAGAGGCATGGACGCCAGCGGCCCCAGGTCGGAGCTCGTCAAGCGCGTGCGGAAGCTCGACCTTTCCGAGTAGGGAGCCTCCCCGGGCCCGGACGCCGCCTTCGCTACTTACCGTTAGTTTCGGCGCGATGCGTCCTAGAGGTAGGAGCCGATGGCGGCCTTGATGTCGTCCGGGGCCGATTTGAATTCCGGCACGGAGTCGCGGAGCAGCGTGGCGACGACGAGCGCGGCCTTGCGCTTGGCGTGGACGCCGGCATCATAGACCACAAACAACTCGCCGCCGCGACCGTTGTCGACGCTCACGCGGCCGCCGCGCGCGAGCTGGACGAGCGCCTCGAAGCCGACGGCCACCACCGCGATCGCGACCGCGTTGGCGTCGTTGTTGCGCGCGAGGTTCTGCAGCGCCCACGCGGCCTGCTGTTTGGCGTACCAGTTGCGCAGGAGCTCGACGAGCGGCGGGATGCCGCCGGCCTCGACGATCAGGACCTTGTTGGCGGCGTTGTTGTCCGCGAGGTTGCGCAGCGTATTCGCGGCATCCGATTTGGCCTCCGCGCTCCCGTCGCGCAGGAGCTCGACGAGCGGCGGGATGCCGCCGGCCTCGGCGATCAGGTTCTGGTGCATGTCGTCGTACGCGATTTCGCCTAGCATCTGCGCCGCCTCCGCCTTCGCTGCGTCGTCGCCCTCGCGCAAGGTGTCCACCAGCCCCACGATGTAAGCCATGTCGAACATGCTGCTTGACCCCTTGCTAAAACGCCGACGTTTCCCCCTTCACCATATGCTTCAAGGGTAGACGAAGCAGTAACGAAGCAGGCGCTCTCCGATTCGTCGAGGCCGCGATGGAGGCCAGGCCCCGCTGGACGAGCCGCTCCTCGACGACGACGGCACACCGCGGCACAGCGGCCCGTCGGAGCTTTCACGGGCGGCTTCTTTGGCGACGAGTCCGAGTCGCTCGCGAAGCTCAGCGGCTGGCGCCGTCGGGAGGCCTGTCGGGCGTCGTGTTGATGCTCGTCGCGTTAGTAAACTACGGACCACGCCGAGAATCGCGACTGGGAGAGATGCTTCTAACGCGGCTCCCGACTCACCCGCGGTAGCGGTAGGGCGACCGGGACCGCGAGCGCGGCCGCCGGTCGCGGGAGTCGCTCGAGTCGCGGCCGCGGCGGGACGAGATCGACGACGACGAGCTCCGCGACGACGAGCTCGAGTTGCGGCCGCGGCGCGCAGGCGGCTCGTCGCCGTAGCGCGGCGCCGGCGCCGGCGGCCGGCCGCGCGG
>NW_008705655.1:5053-6637 GCF_000186865.1 Aureococcus anophagefferens
ACGGCGCGGATGATCTCCATGCCGCCGGAGACCTCGCCGAAGCAGACGTGCTTGTTGTCGAGGTGCGGCGTCGGCGCCAGCGTCACGAAGAACTGGGAGCCGTTCGTGTCGGGGCCCGCGTTGGCCATGCTCAGCAGCCCGGCGCGCGTGTGGCGGACGGCGAACGGCTCGTCCGCGAACTTGCCGCCGTAGATGGACTCGCCGCCCGTGCCGTTCTTGTTCGAGAAGTCGCCGCCCTGGATCATGAAGCCCGGGATGACGCGGTGGACCGGGCAGCCCTTGTAGTGCAGCGGCTTCTTCGTCGTCGCGCCGAGGCCGCACTCGCCGGTGCACAGCGCTTTGAAGTTCTTCACGGTCTTGGGCGCCATCTCGTCGTAGAGTCTGAGAGTCACTCTACCTTTCGGCACGCCGCCGATGCTTATCTCCATCCATGCCTCGCTGTGGAAGGGGGAGCTCATCCCGCTGCCGCCGATGGGCGCGCGAAGAACGATTGGCGTGCGGCGGCGCAGCGACGCAGACTATTTGCGTGCCGACGGTGCTCGTCACGAGCTGAATTGATTTCACGGCGCGCGCGAGCTGCACGGCGCCGGCGCTCTCGCCTGTGGCGGAGATGGCTGTGGCGCTCGCGATCTCGTCGACGTCGCCGGGGATCAGAGTTTTGCACGTCCCCAGCGGCCGAAGCCAGCGTCTGCCAAAATCACCGAAGTACATCGTGTGGAGCAAAAAAACAGTGAAGTACATCGTGTGGAGCCCAAAAATAGCGAAGTACATCGTGTGGAGCCAAAAAACCGGGAAGTACATCGTGTGGGTCGAGTAGCGCGTGATCTGCCGCGTCGGGGGCGCGAAGGTCGTTACGTACGAGTATAGGGCGAGAGCCAAGAACGTCCCCCAGCCGCGAGCCATGCTCCTCCCCCCGCTGCGAGCCATGCTCCTCCCAAGCTTCTCGCGTGCGGTAACGTCACCTCATCCTCCTTGACGATCTTTCGAGTATCGCCCCGCGGCCGGTCGACCGCGCGCGTCGACGCACCTCGACGCCGCCTTTGCCACGCGACATTGGGCGCTTCGGGCAAGTCGCAGCGGCGTGCAAAGGGGAGCCTGCGCGCGCGCGGCAAAGTGGAGTCGAGTCGTCCATCACAAAAAACAACTTAGAAGTGTGCAGGCTGGCAAAAGAGAGGTCACGGCTGCCGAAAGCAAAAAAAAAGACACCTCACGTGGGGCTCGAACCCACGACCACACGATTAAGAGTCGTGCGCTCTACCGACTGAGCTAGCAAGGCAGGAGGCTCCTCACTCGAGAGGAAGCGAACCCCCAACCACGGCGAAGCCGCACCCGGGTGTTTCTCGTTTGCGTTGCAAGAAATCCGGCGGAGTTGGCATCTGAATCCGATCCAGGCGGCCACCGGTTCGACTTGGTCGCGACCACAGCGACCTGTTTGCTGCGTTCACGTCGCGTCGAGCGCCGCGCCCCAACGCTCGACCCGCCGCGCAGCACCTCACAGCACCGCACCAGACGCGCGACAACACTGGACGCCCACCAAGCAGGCCTCTGGCTCGCCCCGTACCATTGGAAACAGCAGACCATGCC